>NW_007731879.1:36992-56166 GCF_000696425.1 Galeopterus variegatus
TTATTTCTTACAGTTCTAGAGGCTGGGAAGTCCAAGGTCAAGGAGCTGTATCTGGTGAGGGTTTTCTTGCTGCATCATAAATGGCAGAAGGCAGAAGGGCAAGAGAGAAAAAGAGAAAGAGAGAGAGAAAAAGAGAGAGAGAGGGGGAGAGAAAGGTGGATGACCTCATCCTTTTATTAGGAACCCCCTCCCATGATAATTAACCCACCTCTGCAATAACAGTATTAATCCGTTCATGTGGGCAAAGCCTCCATGACCTAATCACCTCTTAAAGGTTCCATCTCTCACCACTGTTGCATTTGGGATTAAGTTTCCAACACATGAACTTTGGGAGATACATTCACACCATAGCATTCTGCCCCTGGCCTGCAAAATTCATGTCCTTCTTATAACGCAAAATACATTTATTCCATCCCAATAGCCGCAAAGTCTTAACTTGTTCCAGGACTGATTCAAAAGCCCAAAGTCTCATCTAAATAAAACATGTGTGAGTCTCAAGGAGTGATTCATCCTGAGACAAATTCCTCTCTAGCTGTAAACCAGTGAAATTACAAGATATGTGCTTCCAAAATAAAATAGTGGGACAGGCATAGGCTAGACATTCCCATTCCAAAAAAGGAGAAATAGGCAAGAAGAAAAGGGTAACTGGTCCCAATAAGCCCAAAGCCCAACAGAGAAATCAACATTAAGTCTTAAAACTGGAGAATAATCTCCTTTGACTCCATGGCCTGCATCCTGGGCACACTGGAGTGGGGGTTGGGCCCCCAAATCCTCAGGTAACCCTGCCCCTATGGCTTTGCTGGGCTCAGCCCATGCAGCATCTCTAACAGGTGGGACTCTTGTGCCTTCAGCTCTCCCATGCTGGTGTTGCATGCTGGTAGCTCTACAGTTCTGGGATATCAGCAGCAGCCCCCTTCCCATGGCTTCACTAGGCATTGCCATGGTGTAAACTCTCTGTGGTGATTCTGCCCCTGTGGCAGGTTTCTGCCTGGGTCCCCAAGGCTGTCCAGGACATCCTTTGAAATATAGGGAGGCCACCGTGGCCCCACAACACATGAACTCTGTGCACCCGCAGAGTGAGCACCATATGGACAACACCAAGGTTTACTGCTCACACTCTTTAAGTGGCAGCATGAGTTGCACCTGGGCCCACCTTAGCCATGGCTGGGCCAGTCAAGGGGTGCTGAACTAAAGTGTGGGGAACAGAGTTCCAAGGCAGACCTGGGAAGCAAATACTGAGGTTCCACAGGTGCCTCTCTGGAAACCTAGCCCTCATGGTCCTAACTTGCCTTGGAGATTTCTGAAATGCCTTTGGAGTCAGTATCCCATTTTCTTGATGAATAAAACCCAGCTTCATTCTATCCATATTAAATCTCTTTAACAAATTGTCACTTGGCCACACTCTTAGTATTCTCTCTCAGACATGCTTTTTTGTTCTTTACATGGCCAGGCTGAGAGTTTTCCAAATCTTTCCATTCTGCTTCTCATTTAATTATAAATTCTATCTTTAGATCATTTCTCTCTTCTCTCATTTTATTGTGAGAAGCCAAAAGAAGCCATGCATCACCTTGAACACTTTGCTGCTNTGCCTGGGTCCCCAAGGCTGTCCAGGACATCCTTTGAAATATAGGGAGGCCACCGTGGCCCCACAACATATGAACTCTGTGCACCCGCAGAGTGAGCACCATATGGACAACACCAAGGTTTACTGCTCACACTCTTTAAGTGGCAGCATGAGTTGCACCTGGGCCCACCTTAGCCATGGCTGGGCCAGTCAAGGGGTGCTGAACTAAAGTGTGGGGAACAGAGTTCCAAGGCAGACCTGGGAAGCAAATACTGAGGTTCCACAGGTGCCTCTCTGGAAACCTAGCCCTCATGGTCCTAACTTGCCTTGGAGATTTCTGAAATGCCTTTGGAGTCAGTATCCCATTTTCTTGATGAATAAAACCCAGCTTCATTCTATCCATATTAAATCTCTTTAACAAATTGTCACTTGGCCACACTCTTAGTATTCTCTCTCAGACATGCTTTTTTGTTCTTTACATGGCCAGGCTGAGAGTTTTCCAAATCTTTCCATTCTGCTTCTCATTTAATTATAAATTCTATCTTTAGATCATTTCTCTCTTCTCTCATTTTATTGTGAGAAGCCAAAAGAAGCCATGCATCACCTTGAACACTTTGCTGCTTAGATATTTCTTGTCAGATATCTTAGTTCATCACCCTTAAGTTCTGCCTTCTGCAAAGTACTAGGACACTGACACAATTCTGTCATATTCTTTGCAACTGTTTAACAAACATGGCCTTTACTCCAGTTTCCAATACCTTTCTCCTCATTTCTGTCTAAGACTTCATCAGAACTTCCTTTACCACTTGTATTTCTACCAACATTCTGATCATGAACACTTAAGTAATCTCTAAGAAGATTTAACCTCTCCCTTCCTCTGAGTCCTCACCATAATCACCCCTAATGCTCTGTTCATGGTAATACTAGCTTTTTCTAGCCTGCTCCTCCAAATTCTTCCAGCTTCTATTCAATACCCAGTTCCAAAACCACTTCCACATTTTTAGATATTTGTTATAGCAATAGCCCCACTTCTTGGAACCAAGCTTCTGTCTTAGTCTGTTCTATGCTACTTTAATAGGATAGCTGAACCTGAATAATTTATAAAAAACAGAGATTTATTTCCTACAGTTCTGAAGACTGGGAAGTCCAAGGTTGAGAGACCCACATCTGTCAATGGCCTTCTTGCTGCATTATCCCATGACAGAAGGGCAAGAGAGCTCATGTATGTGTGTGTGTGTGTGTGTGTGTGAGAGAGAGAGAGAGAGAGACAGAGACAGAGACAGAGACAGAGACAGAGAGAGAAGAAGGGGACTGAACTTATCCTTTTATCAGAAACCCACTCCTGAGATAACAAATCCACTCCCGTGATAATGGCATTAATCTACTCATGAGGGCAGAGCCCCCATGACCTAATCACCTCTTACTTCTCAACACCATTAATTCTTAATTCCATTGGGAATTAAGTTTCCAACACATGAACTTTCAGGGACACATTCAAACCATGGCACTGGGTCATATCGTAACTCTATGTTTAAAGTTTGATGAACTGCCAAAATTTTCCACAGTGGCTGCACCATTTTAGATTCCCATTAGCGATTATGAAGGTTCCTAACTCTTAGCCAGCACTTATTATTTCCTGTTTTAAAAAATCATAGTAAAATAAAACAAACAATATAAGCCTCTGTTTCCTTTCATATAGAATAGGGATAATCAATGGAGATGAGGATCTCAGGAGCTTAGCAGCTTCCCGGGTAGCCAGGGCTCTGCTCCATCTGCTGCCCCTCCTACCCCACCACCCCACCCTGAGATCACAGGCCCTTCCCTGTAGTCTACTTTTGCTGTAATTAGGGCTGTTGGGTCCAGTGCCCTCTTTCCGGGACACTCATCAGGTATTTGAAGTCATTTCTTGTCCAAGCTCACTTGGACAATTCCGGTTGTTTCTCACCAGGACGTGTCTTGAGGCCCCTCTCCTCCTCGGCTACCGTCCACTGGTCCAGCTTCATGCAGCTGTTGGGTTCTGTGCCACATCACTGCTAACATGTGGCTCACCCCAGGGAGGGCAGTCAGGACAGCAGCCCCACTGTGCTTCTGCAAGGGGCAGGACTGTGGCTCCTCTCTCAGCCAGGCATGGCTCTGCTTCCTTCATCCCTGATCTTTTCCTAGAAGCATACTCTGCCCTCAACCCTGTCCTCCCTTCTCCCCAGGCTTGGCTTCATCAACTAAGAGAAAAGCCCTCAGAGGGCACCCTGGCCTGGTTTCCCAGACTTCAGATGGTCTTGAGCCATGGTCAGAATTTTTGTCATATCTGCATACCATCTGTTCTGCTATTTACTTTATTTATTTATTTTTCAATTCATGGGGGGGAGTTTGGTTTTTTGTTTTTTTTTTTTAATGATAGGGAAATCTCATAGCACTACCATAAATATAAAATCCTTTATTAGAGAAGGTGATCATAACAGAACATATTTAAAATAAAATGAAAAATGTCTCTTGGATCACCTCCTCTCACTCTTACTTTAAATAGTCATCCCTCTGGCTGGGTGGATTTCACCCCTTCAAGTGGGACAGGGATAGATTCCCACTTTGGGAGTCAAGAAAAGTGGCCCCGTGATGGTGTCTGGTCACTCCCCCTTGGTAAGATTGCAGTTTTTCCCCTTGTAAAATGGGGTTGGTAATCCCTGCCTTAACTACTTCCCTGCATAGAACATAAAGACTGTTTTTTTTTGTTGTTGTTTGTTTGTTTGTTTGTTTTAGGGCTTTGGAAAAGCCCTTAAAGGGTGTTACTAATCTGGGGTGACGCCATGACTCTGCACTCTACCACCCAGTGACCTTCTGCTGTCCCACTCTGGTTGCAAAATCTGACAGTGGGTGTCCCTGCCTTGCTCATCCTGTTGTCACTCTTCCAAGAGCTGCCTCTCCCCAGTCATCTTCCTTTGCCACTTCCTCCTCCTGTTGCAGTCCCTGGGTCATAAAACCCATGTGGACGACAGGCTATGCCCTCTGAACTATTGAGGAACAAAGCTTAGAACGGGGTGCCGTCCGATGTCACGATGAGAAGCTCCTGCGTGTGCAGAGGGCTTTCCCATGACTTTTTTCATTCAATCCTCCCCAAGTACTCTACCAGGCAAGGACTGTTATTGCTGGCTATTGAGGAAACAGAGACAAAGAGAGACAGGGGCAAAGCTGGTGAAGAACTGAGTTGGGCTCCTGGCATTTTTCGCGCTGTAAATGGGCAGTAAGAACAGGTGCTGCTGGCCCCCATGTCCACAGTCATGCCCCCATCAGAGGACATGCCTGATGTCTCCCTCCTGTGTACACATGAGCCCCAGTCATGCTGGACAGAAACCACAGAGGAGTCTCCAAGTTGATCCTTCATATATTCGTTCTGTAAACACTGGCCATGAGACAGAAGGTCTGATCAGGACTTGGTGGGTGTGGAAATGAGACATTGATCCCAAGGTGTTCAGGTTAAGTGGGAGATGCAGACACCCAACTGGCCACCAGCCAGGTGGTGTGGGCTACTGTGTTCCTGCACAGGTGTGTTCCTGGTGCCCTGGAAGCCCAGAGCAGAGAGGTCAGAGAAGTGGTTAGACAGAACTGTAGGAAGGGGTTGGGCATGGAACGAATAGCAGGGAAGGGAGTCTCTAAACACGGGTCTCAGCCTGTGATCCTGGAATCGGGGGTGGGGTGAAGTGGGGGCCATGTCCCACTCTGTCTGTCACCTCAGTCCCTTACTACTGAGCAGAACATTACAGTTTTTAAAGTTCCCGCATAGCTACCAACAGCTGTCAACTCCAGTCCACTCTGACTTTCCTCCCAGCACAACTGGCTGGTTCTTCCTGTGTTTCCCACTCTCCCCCACCTACCCTTTTTTTTTTCCTTTTTGTCTTTTGTCGTGTCCGGCAACGGATCGCAACCCTCAGTGTCGTGCCCGTACCGGACCGGGACCGGCAACGGGACCGCAACCCTCAGTGCTGCGCCCGCACCTCGCTCAGCCAGTGAGCGGGAACCGGTCTGTATGTGGGATCCGAACCCTCGGCAGGAGCGCCACCATGCTTCCCAAGAGGCGCACTGTAGCAGTGCGCCACCGGGCCGCGGGAACCGGTCTGTATGTGGGATCCGAACCCTCGGCAGGAGCGCCACCACGCTTCCCAAGAGGCGCACTGTAGCAGTGCGCCACCGGGCTGGCCCCCCCACCTACCCTTTGACCTGCATTGGGGCTCCCAAATCAGACTCTGAAATAAGGATTCAAGGATTTGTGGGCAAGTGGTTTATTAGGAAGAGCTTCCAGGGCAGATCGGCAGAAGAGGAAGAAGCAGACCCAGAGGGTAAGGTCAAGCAAAGTCCCCCTCTGCACGGAGGGTAGCTGGCTCAGTGCTGTCAGAAACTCAGGAAACAGTGCAGGCCGTGCTGGGTCTGGAGTCTGTATCTCTCCAGCAGACATGGAGCTACCCCAAGGATGTAAATTTCCGGGCACTTCCCGCTTTCCTAGAGCCTATCGGCTAAGTGGCTTCAGCAGCTTGAGGGTGCAGGTACCTGCTGTTGGGAATGCAAGGCCACCAAGAGCTGGTGTAGAGGGATCTGAGAGGGTATGGACAGGCACTGACAGTGCCTCTCTTCATTGATCACACACGCTTGGTCACACACCTGTCTCCCCAGTAGAAGCCTCCCAGTGCCTAGCACGTGGCACATGCCCTGTAGGAGCTGGGTGAATGAATGAATGCATGAATGATTGAATGAAGGAAGAAGATGGGGATGACTCTGTCTATTTTCACCTGAAGAAACCGAGGCTCAGAGAGGTGAGTGACTTATCCAGGATCCCACAGGAAGTAGGCAGCACAGCCAGGAGCCCATCTGCATCCAAAGCTTTTGCACTTGGCCTGGGCAGGGCAGTGTCCCTCTCCCTCAACTCACTCTTATCAATCCCCCAATAACCCCTGACTCAGCTGTGCAGTAACTTCCTCTTTCCAGACTTCAGAGGCTGCAGGATTTTCAAGGAAGCTTGGAGGGGGCGTGGGGTATATATCTGCATAGATTTCTCCTTAGCTGCCCCTATAAAAGGCAGAGGGAGGGAAGTTGGGGTGCTCTGCAAGGAACCAGGTCACTTACTTGCAGATCTGCTCCTCTCACAACCTGGCACCGAACCCTGAGCTGCTGCCTCTGTTCCCAGGACATGGTGGGCCACCTGACCATTGCAGCCAGCCTCCTCCTCCTGGCCCTTGGGGCCCACCATGTCACCCCCACAGGTGAGACCTCCAGCCCCAGCCTGGGTCTCCCAGGCAGGACACAGTTCCAAGGGTATGGCTGGGATGGCACAGCAGAGCGTGGAGGACCAGCCCGCCTGTGGCCAGAGGGGAGCACTGAGAGGGGGTGGTGCTGGTGCAGCGGACAAGCCCCAGATCGAGGCACAGAGCCAAGGACAGCCTGGGAAAGGACGTGGCTCTTTTCTCTCTCCATCATTTAGGCTCCGTGGTCATCCCGTCTTCCTGCTGCATCTCCTTTATTTCCAAGAAAATTCCTGAAAGCCGAGTGGTAAACTACCAGCTGCCCAACAGGAGCATCTGCCCCGTAGCAGGGGTGATGTAAGTACTTTTCCCTGGAGGCCTGACAGGAGTGGGCTGGGAAAGACGGGCCTCCAGGGTCCCTGAGGAGCAAAGTCAGCAGGACCCAGCTCTGTGCATCCCTGGGGAAGTCATCTCGGCTTCCTCGTCCATAAAACTAGGGGGAGGATTCAGATTCAACAATCATTTGTTGAGCACCAAAGACTTACTAGGCACTATACAGGGCGCATGACATTATCTTAACTAATCCTCTCAACAATTCCCTGGGATAGATATGATTGTTCCCATTTTACAGAGGGCAACTGAGGCTCAGAAAGTTGACTCGCTTACATGGGTAGCTGGGTCTCTGGAGCCTAAAGAACTTCATAGCTTCTTCTCACATGTGGTGGCAAGTGTGAACTCAATTTGTAAACAGTGGCGTACAATAGAAATATGACATTAGTATAATTTTCCCCAGCTGGCACCAGGCTCAGTTCCCTAGCTGGCACCCCCTAGCTCAGAGCTGGCTTGGAAGAGGACATCCCAGTCTCCCCTCCCAGCTCTGGAGTCCTCATCGGCCACACTTGTGTGCACAGTGTGTAAACTGGAGGCATCTGTCTTTTTTCTGGGGTGGGGGCTTCACTGCATTTTCTACTGCTCTCCTCTCCCTGTGGGTGGAGATTGTGTCTCTCCCTTCAGACCAAGCGTCATCTAAAGGCTGGGCTGCGTGAGCTCCACACCCCTACCCCCCACCCTCACTTTTCCTCCACTGCTAAGACAAAGGCACAAACACACAGAGACATTGGGACAGTAACTTGCTTGGAGGTCTGGGCAAGCAGCTCACCCTCTATGGGCTTCCATACCCACCTACCCATAAAGTGAAATGGCCCAAGGTCCCTACCAGGCCTCACGTCAGCCCTATCATTTTCACCCCTAGCTTCGTGACCAAGAAGGGCCAGAAGTTCTGTGCCGACCCCAAGCAGCAGTGGGTCCTGAGTTACATGAAGAACCTGGATGCCAAGCGGAAGAAGGCTTCCACTCGGGCCTGGGCCTGGCGTGTCACAGTCCCTATCCGGAGACACCCTGGCAGGAGTGCCACCATCTAATCACCACCTGGTCCTCCAGCCCTGAGCTTGGGCCTGGGCCTTGGCCCCTTGACAGGCTGCCTCGGGCCCGGGGATGCCAGAAGTGAAGGAGAGGAGCTAATTTCCCTGTTTCTTAGCAACACTCTCTGGGTATGTGACTATTTTATGAAAAACCCAAGGGAGAAGGCAGGTCTGCTCCTGGTGGCTGAGCAATGGCTCCAAGCATCCTGGGTCCCTCGCCTTCCCTGAGTTAGAGGAGAAGGTTCCAGAAGGAGGGCAGCAGCAGCCCTTTGCCTTTCTCCTTCTGACCTGGAGCTGGCCTTTCTCTGACTTCCAGGTGCCCTCAGAGCCCAGATGCATGAGACCCAAGCACCTGCAGACATGTCTGCTTGTGCCATGGCCTGCAGCTGGCCTCTGTGGGCCGTCGGTCTTGCGGTGGGCCTACAGGCTGTCTGACTTTCTGGAGGTGATGGCCCATCAGCAAATGCAGCTCTCCAGCATGTTGGGGATGCCCCAGGCTGGTCCCACTTCAGCACTCCAAGTAAATAAAAACCCAACAAAAGTGCAGTTCCTCATTTGCTGCACTTGAAGCCAGGTCCTGGCCCTCCTGGCATATGTCTCATGGGCTATAATTCATCAAATTTTCAGGAATTCATTGGCTTTTGTAAAGAAATGGACGTGGAGGATCAGGGTAAGGGGCCAGCGTGGGTAGTTTAATTCCTTTGTAAACATATGACTTTGAGGAGATGTTCCACTCTGTGATTGCACAAGGAACTATTGCAGGCATTAGGAGGCTATGAAATTCTTCCCACATACAGACCAGTTCCCGCTCACTGGCTGAGCGAGGCGCGGGAGCAACACCGAAGGGTTGCGATCCCGTTGCCGGTCCCGGTCCGGTACGGGGGCGACACTGAGGGTTGCGATCCGTTGCCGGACACGGAAAAAGACAAAAACAAAAAAAAAAGGAGGCTATGAAATTCTAAATGATGGTCTCTGGCTTCAAAGGGTTAGAAATACAACACACACACTCACAAATCAAGAGAATGGTAGGTTTGATACTAATCATGCTCTTTATGCTGTGTGAATTTGTAAACAAAAACTCTTTCCCCACACTCACAACACATCTGACACCAAATGTGTGGGTTTTCCACATCAGGCAATTTCCCAGTTCTCTGTAGACACCAGCTGGCGTCCTACAATTTAATTCAATTCTGACATGGCTACATGGAGTTAGTCTCACTAAACTCAGGTCCAGCTGCCCACCCCCTTCAGAAGAAAAAAGCTCAGAAGTCAAAGAGTTGGTGTTAGAAAAGCAGATGTATTCAGCTGAAGGAGATGGTGGGCTATCCCATCTCAAAGACGTAGATTTACTGAGGGGTTTTTTAAAGGTGATGTTGAGGGAACAGAATGTGGGAGGTGAAAAGCAGGAGAGAAGGAGTTGTGAGCAGAGAGGGCTTCATGTGAGGTCTCAGGTGCAAGTTCTCATCAAGGCTCTGTCTGGTTTCTGCTCCCGTCTTTATCTCAAGGTCTGGGGAGTACATGCAAGTCTTGGTTCAGTCTGGGTGAGCTACAAGGAGTCCATATCTATCTATGAGTCTGGGGGATGATTTTAGCCTGGTCATCCCCCAGATGCCAGTTATCTGAATAAACCTTCTAATCCTTGCACCAACTTCTGGACTTTTGAGTCATTTGTTTAATGCAAGAGGGCAAGCCGAGCCTGGTCTATCAGTAACAAGCCCACAAGACTGCTCCCACTTTAGACACTAGTTGCAAGTATTGGGTACCCAGGGTACCTCAC
Organism: Galeopterus variegatus; assembly: GCF_000696425.1. Taxonomy (NCBI): domain Eukaryota; kingdom Metazoa; phylum Chordata; class Mammalia; order Dermoptera; family Cynocephalidae; genus Galeopterus; species Galeopterus variegatus. The sequence continues at coordinate 46,980 of NW_007731879.1, forward strand.
TTCTGTCTAACTGGGCTACAAATATGGGTTTATTGTGGCCCCTCCTCAAGTTTGATAATTTGTTACAATGGCTCACAGAACTCAATTTATGGCTTACTTACTTATAACTGGTTTGTTATAAATGATATTATAGAGGATACGAATGAACAGCCAGGTGAAGAAATATGTAGGGCAAGGTCTGGAAGGGCTCTGAGCACAGGAGTTTCCATCCCTGTGGAGTTGGGGTGCGCTGCCCTCCCGGAACATGGATATGTTCACTGTGAAGGTTAATCCGAGGTGTCAACTTGGTTAGATGAAGGAATGCTGAGAAACCTGAGAAAGCTATCTTTTTAGGTGTGTCCATGAGGGCGTTTCCAGCAGAGATTAGCATGAGAATCTGAGTGGACTAGGTGGGAAAGACCCACCCTCAGTATTCACTGTGAAGGTTAATCCGAGGTGTCAACTTGGTTAGATGAAGGAATGCTGAGAAACCTGGGAAAGCAATCTTTTTAGGTGTGTCCATGAGGGCGTTTCCAGCAGAGATTAGCATGAGAATCTGAGTGGACTAGGTGGGAAAGAGCCACCCTCAGTATGGGTGGGAACCATCCAATCCACTGGGGGTCAGGAGAGAACAAAAGACAGACGAAAGAGGTGAAGCCCTCTATCTGCTGGAGCTGGGATACGCACTTCTCTCCTGTCTTGGACATCAGAGCTCAAGACTCCTCAGCTTTTGGGTACCAGGACTTACACCAAGGACCCCATCAGCTTCCCTGGTTTTGAGACCTTTGAACTTGGACTGAGTCACACTACCGGCATCCAGTTTATAGACAGCCTATCGTGGGACTTTTCTTCACAATCACGTGAACTAATTCCCGTAATAAATCCCTCTCATATATTTATAACATATCCTATGATTCTGTCTCTCTGGAGAACCCTGACTCATACATTCACCAACCCAGAAGCTCTCCAAACCCCACAGATTAGATACATTTATGGAAGCTGCACATGTAGGCATAATCGATTATTAACTCAATCTCCAGCCTCTGTCCTCTCCCTGGAGGATGGGGGTGGGGCTGAATTTTCTAAGCTTCTGATCATGGTTTGGTCTTTCTGGTGACCAGTCCCCATCCTAAAGCTATCCAGGAGCCCTCCAAGAGTCGCCTTGCTAGAACAAAGACTCAGGAAGTTCCAAGGAATTTAGGAGCTCCACCTAGGACACTCCTATTATCCCCATCACTCAGGAAATCACAAGGCTTTTAGGATCTCTGTGTCAGGAACCAAGGTCAAAGACCAAGATGAGAGAAAAAGAGATGTTCCTAGCACCCCTATTACTTGGGAAACTACAAAGATTTTAAGAGCTCTGTGTCAAAAACCAGGGCCAGAGACCAAATACATATTTCTTATTATGTTACAATGTCACTTAACCTCTCTGAGCCTCACCTCAGTTTTCCTCATCTGTAAAATGGGGATAGTAAGATCTTTTAACTTTGGGTTTTCCCCAGAAGCAGACCCTGAAATGAAGATTTGAATGCAAATATAGTATTTGGGAGGTACAGGGAATAATACCAGGAGAACGAGGGGGTAATATATGGAAGAGAAGGCAGACAGTAACAGTGCGTTAATCTAGCAGAGGGCAATCAGAGCTCAGTGCCCTGGGAAATGAGGTGAGACCACCCCCCTCAGGCTTACACACCCAGTCCTCTCCATCAATCTTTGACGGCTGTGTGGGAGGTGTGGTCTTTTAGCAAGGAGGGGAGGAGTAACCTTACATGGTTCAAAGAAAGCCCTAAGGCACAGAGAGGTGCATATTGGCACGTGGGATTCTGCAGAGCACACAAGTCTTGGTAGCAGACATTCAACATACGGTAGCTATTATAGCTATTTCACTCTAATGCAAAGCAGAATAAGTAGTGGTGCTAAACAGCACAAAGGAGGGGAGCTTCTGACGGGGACAGGGAGCCTGCAGAAACCATCAGCACAGAGTTAGCATCCAAGTGGTGACTGCGGTTTCACTCTGGAAAGAAGAGCACATTTCTAAGAACAGAAGAGAACTGGAGCATTCAGGGAAGAGAGGCTGAAATACAAACAGATCATGGCCAGAGTGTATATGACAATGGCACTCAGACACACAGCCACTGCTGCAACCAGTCTGGAAAGCCCAATTGCAACCCAGAATGGTCAGTACTTTGTCAGTAACTGCCAGCTTTGCTATTTCCCCCCTTTTCCAACTCATAATCAACTTGTGTGCCCAAATCAAGCACACGGATGCTTGCTTCTAGCCAACCCACCTCCAACTTCCCCGGTCTACCACCTCCAATCAAAGCACCCCTGAGCCTTCTTTCTTCACTCTAAAGCTTTCAGTCTGTCTGCCTGTCTTTGAGTCTCTGCCAAACTCCAGCGATGGTGGCGACTCTCTTTCTCTAGCAAGCTCTGAATGAATAACGTGCTTGTTCTTATTTGGTGGGTCTTCACTTGTTTCCTCAGGGAAGTTGTATAGTCTGGTGTGGTCCATGAGAGGATTGAAGCAGGAGGTAGAGAAGAGGGGAGAGAGGGGTTGAGACCCTGAGAGTGTGGAGAAGCCGGCATCCCACTGCACTACCAGCAGCAGTGTCTACTGGGCCAACCTCCTTGGGGACAATGTGGTAGCATCTGGTAAAAAGCCAAATACACATACCCATTGACCCAGCAATTCCACTTCCAGGAAGGTACCTGACCCAGATGCACAGAGGTGCATGTGCAAGGATGTTTACTGCAGCACTACCTGTAGCCAAAAAGTGGCACCAACCTAAATGTCCATTCACAGGGTACTTGGTCGAGATATATTTTTAAGCTTAAAGAAAAGCAAGGTGCACAAGAGCATGTACTGTATGATACTATTTGCGGGGAAAAAAATACGTATATATATATATATGTATATATATATACACACACACACACACACATATGATTAGCAACTTGCTGGACACAAATTATCAAGAATGGTAAGTCATGGGGAAATATACTTTTAGTAGTACTTTTCGGTGGTATTTGAACTTTTTACTATGTGCTTTTATCCCCTCTGTGATAAGAACTAGTGTACAGAAGCTGTTATGTGCTGCCCATACCCCTTTTCCTCAGGCAGCACCAGTCAATGTGCTCCTGACCTCTTCCAATAGCATCTGCATCTCTGGGCCCGGGTGCTCTATCCCAAAGTCTACTCTGCTATGTGAGGCCAGAAATGAAAGGGAATTAACACCCCCAGGGCAGCCCTCCACCAATGGCTGATGGGAGTGGGTGTATAACCTCCCAGCTCCCTTGTCCCTTCATTGAGATAACTCTGGGGCATGTGTCTTACACTGTCTACCACTGTTTCTCTGTTTCCTAATCAGTAATGGGCTTGATGACACACTGTTATTGGTTGCCTTCTCTCCCTGCTGGTGACTCTGTACCACCTAAATAAACTACATGTGACTCTGTACCACCTAAATAAACTACATGCTCCTGAACTCTTGTCTCAGGGTCTGCTTCTGGGAGAACCCAAAGCCAACTGGCTTCAATGACCGAAAAGATAAAGGAGAGAGAACTTGGGCTCAGGAATCAGACAGACCTGGATTTGATCCCAGCACCATCAGTTTCTGGCTGTGTGATGCTGGAGGAAGCTCTTTGACTTTTCTGGCCTCGGTTTCCACATCTGTCAAATGGATATAATAGAAGTATCTATTTCATAGGTTGGCTGTGAGGACTAAATAAGGCAATTAATGCATGAAAAGGACTTAGTTCGATGCCTGGCACATAGTAAGTTTCAATAAATGTGAGCTGGGGGCATGCCAAGCTCAGGGGGGAGGGAGAGAAGTTGAAGTTGGTCCTACTATGGCTGGGGTACATGGCAGACACTCCTGTGGCCGTTCCAGAGGGCTCCATGCCTCCTGCTTCCTGCAGTCTCATTTCTCTGGCACGATTACATGCCTCTGGATGGAGAAGGCACTGGTTAGGATGACAGCCCTGTGGCACCATTCACCAGATGTCCTGGTTGCCCTTGCTCAGTCTGGCTTTAGAACAAGAGCCTTTGGCATGGATGGCCAGTCTGAGTATGGGGAGGTGTTGCTTTGCCCCCCACAGATTTGTCACCCCACTTCCCCTGGGTGGCAGAGATGCAAAGGATTACTCAAAGCCCATCTCTTCTGAGCAGTGAGAAGTGCTGAAGTGGTTAACTTCCCTGGGACCCTCCAGCGAGAGGCAACCCTTCCTCAGGAAATAAATACTGAATTGGTGTTCTCTTCCTGCATTTATTTTCCAGACCAGGAAGTTACAGGAAGAGAACAAAGGTGGGGTTATAGTTTAACAATATAGGCTGGTAACTTTCAGTGAAACAAGCCAGATGACATTCCAATAGACAATTAAGTGATCTTAACAGCAATTTCTTAGTATCTTTACATAACAATCAGTAACTAGTCTGTCTTTGAGCCAGCAACCCCACTGTACCACAATTCTTATCTTGTAACAGAGACTCACTAGCCTGGGGAAAATTTCCTGTCCTTGCAAGGTCAATATTTGAAACTGCAAGACTTTGGAAAACCATGCCCTGTGAAGTACATATGCTGTATAGTATATTCCAGAGGGAGGTGACACACTGACCATCCTGCCATGCTCTGGGCAGGACACCAGCATGATTACATGTGCACTGAGTTACCCATGCACCTTCTCAAGCCACCTTGTGAAGGATGCATTCTGTAAATGAGGGGTATATTAGTCCATTTCTCTTGCTTATAAGAAAATACCTGGAACTGGGTGATTTGTAAGAAAACAAAATTTATTGCTTACAGTTTCAGATGCTGGGAAGTCCAAAGTCCAGGGAACACATCTAATGAGGTTCTTTGGTGGTGGCTTTATGGCAATGCAGGGGTCTCACATGGCAGAAAGTGGTGGAGCAGAGAGAGGGAGATAGCTCCTCATGCACTCTCCTTTTAAAGCCCTCAGAACCATGCCCTTGACCAACATTTTTAATCCATTCACCAGGCATGGTCCTCAGAATCTAGTCCCCTCTTCAAGGCCCCACCTTTCAATTACCATAATAGGATTTCCCACCCTCTTAACAGTCACAGTGAGGATCAAGCTACTAATACGTAAAACTAGGAGGACACAATCCATATTGGGGGTGTCAGGGTTGGCTGTGGTCAAGGGGGGGACTGGGCTTAGTCTGTGGCCAAGTTAGGCCAAAATTGGCCTGTGTTTAGGAGAGTCCCCCTCACCCCCAGCAAAACCTGTCCTATGGGTCATGAAAACTTCATTAAAAAGCACACATAAGCACAAGTGTCATAAGCACATGGTTGGCATTTCAAAAGGTACCATCATAACCCAAGGATAAAGAAAAATAGCAGAGACAGTCCTTGAGCCCAAGGGGTGGTGGAAGAAAAGAGGGAGACACACAAAACAGCTGTTCTCAGCCCCACTTAGACTTTGGAATCAGCCATGAAGCTTTAAAAATGCAGATTACCAGGCCCCGCCCCATACCTGATGGCTCAGACTCTCCCAAGATGGAGCCCAGACATCTGCATTTTTAGAAAAGTTGCCCAGGTGATGGTGGTGCCCAGCTGGAGTTGACAGGCTTTACTTCTGCACAAGTAGACAGGGGACTGCCCCATAGAGAGGGGCCTTGGGCTTCATCCAGATGGAAGGGGCCCAGCTGGGAAGTGCTGAGCTGGGCTGGGCGTCTGACTCTGGGACCCTGGCCCAGGCACTGTGGCAACTGGTGAGCAGAGTTCTGGTCTCAGTCACCTTTTCTTCCAGGTGGCAGCTGGAGCTGCAAGGTAAAGGTGAGGACATCATAAAATCTTATGCTGTATTTGTTTAGAGCCTTTGAACTTCTCAAAGCTTTCGTCTCCCCCTTCCCCCCACTGCCACTCCTCCTCTTTCCTCTCCTCCTCCCTGGACCTTTCTCCTCCCCCCACCCCCCCGCCAGCCTTCCTTCTGGGGACACAAAGCTTCCATGTATCTATTGAAGGGAAAGTGCTTCTACACAGCCTTGTGACCATGGGGGCCCTGCCCAGTGTCCCCCCAGCCATCAGTTCTTTCAGAGAGGCAGGCTGTCTCTCTTCTCCCCCACCCCAATTCCTTCTGGGAAATAGATGCTCTGGGAGAGGTTGCCAAGAAGAGCTGATTTGGCTGAGAAAGATATTCTGCTGCCAGAACTGCTGAAATTCTATCCTGGCTCTAGGTATCAGCACAAACAAAGTTATTGATTCCCAAGAATTTCATGACTTTGTTTCAGGGTTGAACCCCTTTATTAAAAGGATAGTTATCTGGGCCGGCCTGTGGCTCACTCGGGAGAGTGCGGTGCTGATAACACTAAGGCCACGGGTTCGGATCCCATATAGGGATGGCCGGTTCGCTCACTGGCTGAGTGTGGTGCTGACAACACCAAATCAAGGGTTAAGATCCCCTTACCGGTCATCTTTAAAAAAAAAAAAAAAGATCAAGGTATCAGCAGGACTGCATTCTCCTGAGGCCTCTCTCCTCACAGAGCAGACAGTTGTCTTATCACCAGATCCTTGCATGGCCTTTTCTCTGTGCTCACGGGTCTCTGGTGTCTCTTCCTCTTCCTACGACACCAGTCCTATTGGATCAGAGTCCCACCCTTGCTCACCTCTTTAAAGGTCCTATCTCCAAATACAATCACATTGGGGATTAGGGCTTCAACATCTGAATTTTGGGGGTGGGAACACAATCCCATCCATAACAGAGGGGAACCAGCGGGGAGCAGCCCAGCTAGGGAAGGTAGGCCTACAAAGATGAGCCAGGCTGTCCAAACCCAGTGCCCATGACAACAGAAGAATGGCTGGCCTGATTCTAGAAGTGTCCAGAGCAGCAGGAATTATAGATGGCAGTTCCTTGGGAACCATTCAGGATGGGGGATTCTGGGAGATCCATACAAACACAGTTGCCCAGCCAGCAACCTGGAGGGTATGGGGCAGGGATGTCAGCTGTAGGGAAGGGGCTGGCAGGAACAGAGTGGGATCCAGGGCCACCAGCTGTGGGCTGGCCCCAAGGACATGCTCAAGGCCCTAGCCAGGGGGCCTGATGCATAAGAACCAGGGAAGAGGAAGAGTTTCAGCAGAAGCCCATTTATAGACATGCCCCTGGGGTGAAGGGACCCCAGTGCTTCATAAACACAGTACAATAATCACTAACCATAAAGAGAGAAAGTTGATAAAATGGACTGCATTAAAATTTGGAGCTTTTATTTTATTTTTTTTTTTAAAAAGATGACCGGTAAGGGGATCTTAACCCTTGACTTGGTGTTGTCAGCACCACGCTCAGCCAGTGAGCAGACCGGCCATCCCTATATGGGATCCGAACCCGCGGCCTTGGCGTTATCAGCACCGCACTCTCCCGAGTGAGCCACGGGCCGGCCCCAAAATTTGGAGCTTTTATCCATTGGAAGATACCCATAAGAAAGTAGAAAGACAATCTGCCAGGCGGGAGAAGATTTTTGCCAAACATTCGTACTGGGCTGACTAATATTGCCCCAGAATTCGCTGTCCACCCAGAGCCTCAGAATGTGACCTTCTGTGGAAATGGGGTCTTTGCAGATGTCATGATTTAAGGTAAGAAGAGGTCTCAACTTGGGCTCCCAGGGGCACAAGGCAAACTCCAGGGAGCAAGCCAGGAGTTTGGTAGCTGAGCTGAGTCCAGGACTCCTGGAAGGGCCAGTGACTTCATTGTTTGGGCCCTGCCAGGTTGAGGAGTCACAGGGTTTGGGAGGAGGCAGTGGGCTTCACCGGGTCGTGGGGGCCCGAAGGAGGGGCTCTCACTGAAGGAGAGCGTTTTCAGAAGATGGACTCCATTGCCAGGTGCAGGGAAAGGCAGAAGCATCAGGAACAGGCAAGGGCCAACACACACTAGCTAGTCAGCACTTGTCCTTGAAATGAGAAACATTCTCAACACAAGGGAGGGAGGGAGAGAAAATGAGAAGGTCATGGCTTCCCTAATTGCAGACTTATTTGTTTTCTGTTACTCACTGTAACATTTTTTTCCTCTTCACTAATTTATGGGAATATAATATACATACAGAAAAGTACCCAAATCCTTTTTTTTTTTTTTTTTTTTTAAAGATGACGGGTAAGGGGATCTTAACCCTTGACTTAGTGTTGTCAGCACCACGCTCTCCCAGGTGAGCCACCGGACATCCCTATATAGGGATCCGAACCTGCGGCCTTGGTGTTATCAGCACCGCACTCTCCCAAGTGAGCCACGGGCCGGACCCCCAAATCCGGAATACAGCCCAGTGAATTTTCAGGAGGGTAGAAGTGTGAACCAGCACGCAGGCCAAGGAAGAGATCATGCCAGCCTCCCAGAACTCTCCCTGGGCCCCCTTTCAGTCACTGCCCCCAGAGGGTAACTCCTATTCTGACTTTCATCATCACAGATTAGTTTTGTTTGTTTGGTTCTTTACATATGTGGAATTCCTGCACTATTGCTCTTTCATATCTGGCTTCTTTTCTCCAGCATTGGCTTGTGAGATACATCCACCGGGTTGTGTGTAATTATACCTCATTCTCCTTGTGGTATGGTATTGTGTTCTGTTCATAAACAACTATTTATTTCCCATTCTACTATTTTATTATTTTTTGGCAGAGGGCGGTATGGGGATCTGAACCCTCGACCTTGGTGTCCTCAGCACCACGTTCTGACCAACTGAGCTAACTGGCCAGCCCTCCATTCTACTATTTATGGATGTGTTTTGTAGTTTCCAGTTTGAGGCTGTGACAAATAATGCTGCTTTGGGCATTCTTGTACATGTCTTCAGGTGGACATAGGTACGCATTTCTGACGGGCATGCTAAGAGGGAAGTTGCTGTATTACAGAGTATGTGTAGAGTTCAGTTTTAGTAAATCCTGCCAATCATTTTCCACTCCCACCAGCGTTGTATGTGTTCCCGTGCATCATATCCTCACTGACATTTGGTGTTTTCCAACTTTTTCATTTTAGCCATTCTGATGGTTGGTGAATACTAGCACATTGGGGTTTAAGTTTGCATTTCCCTAGGCCGGCCCGGTGGCGCACTGGAGAGTGCGCCGCTTGGGAGTGTGGCGGCGCTCCCGCCAAGGGTTCAGATCCCATGTGGAGACCAGTTCCCGCTTACTGGCTGAGCGCAGTGCGGGCGCAACTGGGCACGACACTGAGGGTTGCAATCCCGTTGCCGGTCCCCGGTACGGGCGCGACACCAAGG
>NW_007731879.1:56747-57804 GCF_000696425.1 Galeopterus variegatus
AAAAAAAAAAAAAGTTTGCATTTCCCATGTGACTGATAAAATCGAGCTCCTTTTTACTCCCCATGTGGACTTCCTCTTTTGTAAAGTTTTTAGGTCTCACCCATTTTCCCATTGTGTTGTCTGTCTTTTTTTGTTGATTTATGGTGTTACATATCCTGAAATTCTAATCCTCTTACAGATAGATGCCGTATTAGCTTCCTAGGGTTGCCATAACAAATTTCCACAAACTGGGTGGTTCAGAACAACAAAAATTTATTCTCTTACAGTTCTGGAGGCCAGAAGTCCAAAATCAAGGTGTTGACAGGGACTTGCTCCCTCTGAAGGCTCTAGGGGAGGATCCTTCCTGCCTCTTCCTAGCGTCTGGAGGCTCCTGGCAATACTTTGTGTCCCTTGGCTTGGAGATGCTTCACTCCAATCTCTGCCTCTGTCTCCACAAGGCCTTCCTCTCTCTGTCTCTGTCTCTTCACATGGCCTTCTTATGAGGACACCAGTCACTGAATTTAGAGCCCACTCTAATCTAGTATGACCTAACTAATTACATCTGCAAAGACCCTATTCCCAAATAAGGGCACATTCTGGGGCTCTGCGTGGATGTGAATATGGAGGAATATTATACAACCTAGTACAGATGTATTGCAAAAATTTTCTTCTACCCTGCAGATCGTCTTTGCACTCTCTTATTGTGTCTTCTAATGAGTAAAAGTTCCAAATTTTAATATAGTCCAGTTTATCCACTTTCCCCCTTTACAGTTAGAGTTTACTGTGTCCTGTTTATGAAACCTTTGAGTCACTGGCAGACAGTAGCTGTTTATTAGACTCTGACACTGGTGTGTCAGAGGTGGCCAGCATCATGGTGTGTAGCAGATCAAAGGCATAGTGATTTAGCCTGAAGAAGAAAACACCCCGGGGGCAGATGATGACAATGGTTATAGCAGGTGCCGTGGGGGCCCCGCCCATATCCCTCAGCATTCACTTCTGTAAGCCAAAGGCTGCTCACTGGGGTCACCAATGACTCTCCCTGAGGGCTTTTTTTTTTTTTTTTTTTTTCCTTTTTACA
>NW_007731879.1:57852-58719 GCF_000696425.1 Galeopterus variegatus
TTTTTTTTTTTTTTTTTTTTTTTTTACCTTATTACAGAGCACCCTCAGCCTGCTTGTAAGGACCAGCCAATAATGTGGGATGTATCCTGCAACCAGTGCCAGGCAGGGAGCAGGGGGGTAACTATCCCAGCTTCCTGATCCCCCAGTTGGGCATGCTCTGAGGCTTGTTTTACATAGTTGCTAGAACTCCCCAGTGGAACTGAGCTTCAGCTGACCATGGCGGTAGCCTGCTTGATAACTCACCTCGCACTGATACCTTCTCTTCCCTGCCCTGATTTCCCCACCTCTACTGGTGTCTCCTGGAATCACCTCCTGTAGGGTAAATGCTGGACATAGCCTTATTCCCCCCTTCCTGTGCATACTAGTGTTCCTCCTCCCCACTGGGAGACTTCCCCTGGCCAAAGTAGTTACCCAAGGAAAGGCATGTCCCTTTTAAGACAAACAGGAGGCTGGAGAGAGCAGGGACCCTCAGTAAATGGACAAGTACTCTGGCTCCAGGAGAATAGAGAATAGATTAATTTATTTTCTCAGCCAGATTTCCCACACACTCTGAGTTATGTGAGCTGAGTGAGGGTCTGCACATAAGCCTGCAAATGATTTGCACCCCTACTCTGTTCTGTTAAATATAACTGTTGTATGTACTCTGTAGCAGTGTGGACTTCAGACCAACGGCTGCCTCGGAACCTCTCGTAAGTCTGATAAACTGATATCTCTACCCATTGAACGTCTAGGTGATTTCTTTGGAATAGGTAAACACCGCACAAGTGCCCTCTCAGATTTGGGCTCCTGACAGGCAGCAGGGTTTCCTGTAGAAATTCCCATTTAAGTGGCCGTGGGAGAGATGGAGGGGATGGGAGGAATGTCACA
>NW_007731879.1:59418-70150 GCF_000696425.1 Galeopterus variegatus
CTGCTGGCTAAGATCCATGTAGTAGTTATAACCCCAGAGTGGAACCCTAGAAAATGGGAGCCCACTTCTGGGACCTAAACCTCACATGAGAAAGGTGAGAATTTTCGAGTGGAGGTAATTAATGATGAAGCAGGAAATCTTCAGGCTAGACGGGTAATAATGCAAAAGCTGAAGACTAGGCAAGAATGACCAGAAGGGCAAAGTGCCCAAGATTCACCTCCTCTGCTAAAATACATGCAGACAAGCACCTGCCCTTACACTTCAGTGGAGCTGGTAGAACTGGCTGCTGAGTTTTGGCAGAAAAGGAGGGAAAGCATTCCTGGTGGCTGCTGTGTTTGTGGGATATGGGGGCAGATGGCATAGTGTTGTCAGGGGATGAGCTGGCAAAAATGGCATTGGTCACCAATCGTTCCTCACTCCAGCAGCACATTTATGGAGCAGGGAAATATGATAAAAATGCCTCCCTTTTGACTTGGATCATAGCAGGCTGCCGTGCCGCGTGGCCAGATGAAAGGAATATTCCAGGAGTGCCCCCTCGGTGGTCTATTATGGAGGAGTTGGAAGAATTCCTTAGGGAATTCAGTATGAGATGTGCTGTTTACCGGGACACCTTCCGTGGTCCAGACTTGATGCAATTTACTGGAGGAATGAAAGACAGGGTTATACAGTCAGCTCCCAGTAGCTGCGATGGAACAGTGGTATCTGTTCTGTCACCCCTAGTAGGGCAATAAGTTCCAAGCATGGCACAAGCCATAGCCGACCTAGGGGAAACAAATTAAATGACTTCTGGAGGGCAGGCTGAGCAGAGGCTGAAGGACTTCATGTAGTCACCCTCTATTGGGGGCCTCTTTAGTTCTCCCCAAATGGAGCTGCATGGTCCTCCAGAAGAGGACAAGACAGGTTTCACATTCCTCTGCTTCCAAGCCTAAGGTTAGGGCCAAGGGATGCAGGAAATGCAAGCTGTCTCTGTCGACTGTAGGCCCCACGTTGAGCTTGCTATATACTGGTCTTTGCGGAACATACAAAGGGTGATTGCCTTGGTAGATACAGGACCTCAAAGTACATTGATATACGGGAATCCATCAAAATTCAAGAGGCCGATTATTGGCTATGAGGCCATTACAGCTGGGTATGGTGGGCAGTCCATTAAAGTAAGAAAGGTGAAGTTAACTTTAAGGATTGGGTGGCTCCCCGCCAGGGAACACGCTATGTATATCTCCCCATCAGGGAATACCTACTCAGGATTGACACATTGCAAGGTTTGTGTTTGCATACTAGTGTGAAGGAGTTTTGCCTACAAAAGTAGGGCTGTGAAAGAGGTACAGAGAGGTAAAGCACAGCACCCCCCAGTGCAACTGCTGCCACCTCTGCAAATAGTGGCAACTAAGCAATATCGGTTGCCAAGTGGTCATAAGGAAATTGGGGAAACTATACTGGAATTACAGCTAAGGTGAAAATAATACACCCAGCCCACAGTCTATATAAATCCCCTCTGTGGCCCGTCCATAAACTAGACAGCACCTGGAAGATGACTGTGGACTACAGGGAACTAAATAAAGTAATTCCTCCTTTACATGCAGCTGTACCTAATATTACTGATATTATGGATCATTAGGAACTCAATTGGGGACATTTCATGCTGTATTAGACTTAACTAAAGCTTTCTTTAGTATTGATATCCATCCAGACAGTCAAGACCAATTTGCCTTCACATGGGAAGGATGGCAATGGGTTACCTGAATAGCCTTACCCATCTGCCACAGAATGGTCACAGAAGACTTGGAAAAATGGACGATGCTTCTATCAGCGAGACTATTCCATCACATTGATGACATTATGTTGCAGAGAGAACCTCTGCTTCTCTTACAAATGTGGGGGAGGCTACACCATCCCTTATTGCTCACCTACAGAGGAGGCGATGGGCTGTAAATCAAAACAAGGTCCAGTGACCTGGATTATCTGTCAGATTCTTGGGTGTTATTTGATCAGGTAAGACAAAAGTAATGCCCTTCATGGTAATAGATGAGATTCAGGCATACCCTAGGCAGACTACTGTTAAACAATTACAGGAATTTCTGGGGTTGTTAGGATACTGGAGGGTGTTTATTCCCCATTTAGCTCAAATAATGAGGCCCCTATACGAGCTAGTAAAGAAGGGAGCACAGTGGGATTGGACTTCTGAGTGCCAAGCCGCTTTCAATTCTGCAAAAGCAGCAGTAGGGGGCATGCAAGCATTGGGTGTTCTAAATCCAGTACTACCCTGTGAATTGGATATAAATATTTCCCAGGAGGGCTATGCTTGGGAGTTATGGCAATGACAGGGGAAAGCTCTCCTCTCCATAAGGTTTTGATCCCGGACATGGAAAGGAGCAGAGGCCCAATATAGCCCCATAGAACAGCAGTGAGCTGTTTATCAAGCACTGCTAGCCACAGAACCGATCACCAGACAGGCAGCTGTGACAGTGAGAACTGCACTGCTAATTGCTAGATAGATTCATGACATCTCCATGCGACCCTGCAGTTCCAGTGCTCTGACGACCACAGTGACCAAGTGGCGTTCCTACTTGTAACAACACAGTAATTTATCCACAAGTCCCCTTAGCTATGAACTACAGCAGTTATTGGGACCCGTCACATTTGTGGACCGAGATGACATGCCTGTTGAACCCACAGTATTGACTCCCTTGCCCATTAAGGAAGGTGTGCCGCTGGTGCCAGGAGAGGCTTGGTATACTGATAGCTCCTGTCAAGGGCACCCCCTCAATGGAAAGCCATCACATACCAACTGTCAACTGATACCATCTGGATGGGTGACAGCACAGGACAAAGCTGACAATGGGTGGAACTGTGAGCCATATGGATGGTGAGAGCCAAAGAGAAAGGCCCAGTAACCATCAACACTGACAGTTGGGCAGTTTTTAAGGGTCTCACATTATGGCTTCCCCAATGGAAAAAGCAGGACTAGTTGACCATGAATAAGCGCCTGTGGGGTCAGGACATGTGGCAAGATATATACACTATCGGCCAACATAAATCAGTGACTGTGTACCATGTGTCTGGGCGCAACCCATTGGGCAGCCTGGAAAATGACGAGGCCAACACCCTGGCCCATGTGAGATGGCTGGAAGAAGCCCCCACCAAAGATGTAGCTGCCTGGTTACACAAGAAAATGAAACGCACTGGACAAAAGACACTATGGGAAGTGGCCAAAGCCTGGGGGCTGCCGATCCAGTATGCTGACATTGTGATTGCCTGTCAGAACTGTCCTGTCTGCATGGGATGACATCCATGTAAGCTTCCTCAAGAGATGGGACAGTTGTGTAGGGGAGATGCACTCCTGAATCATTGGCAAATAGACTATACGGGGCCACTCCCCTTATCAGAAGGGTCTTGCTATGCATTAACCTGTGTAGAAACCTGTACAGGTATTATGCAAGCTTACCCCAGCAAATGGGCCACCCAGAGAACAACAATCAGAGGACTGGCACAGCTCATGACTGCCTATGGGACCCCTGAAGTCACTGAGAGTGATCAAGGCACCCATTTCACCGGGCAACAGGTATAACAATGGGCTGATGCCCATAACGTCACTTGACAGTTTCATCTTCCCTGTAATCCAACTGGAGCAGGCCTCACAGAAAGATACAGTGGAATGCTTAATGGGGCCTTGAAGATGGAACAGCACGCCCTGCAGGGGTGGACAACGAGGTTAGCAGAAGTCCTGTGGACACTGAATGAGAGGTCCGGATCCCGACGTCCCTCCCCACTGGACACATTGATGCAGCCTTGGACAGCAGCTGTAAGACTGCACATTAAGACTTTAGAGACTTCAGAAGACCTCAGTGGGGAAGTGAAAATAACTGGTTGTTGCCAGCCCCTCAAGACATAGTACCTGGAGTGAGTACACTCCATTGGCCCTGGAAAATTCAAACCAAACCATGCTGGTGCTTCCTGCTGTCTCCCCAGGCTGAAGGAATAGAAAGGGGGTTAGAGATCTTCCCATCAGTGATAGGATGACAAGATTATACAGAAAGGGACTATTATTATTTCCCTGTGGAGTTTTCAGGTCACCCCTCTTTCTCTCTCTGTCATAGATAAAATAGCCTCTGGACATGATAGGGCTTGGTATGCTAAGCCGGGGAAGCCCCCTCTTAGTATAACTATATGGTCTCAAGATAAAACTGTCGCTTGCATGTTACCTTATAAACATGACTTACCACTTTTAGTACCTGTTAAACATCTTTCTTATCATCCCTAGCATAGCCATGGGGAACACCTATCTTCAATGAGCTGCAACTCTGGCCCAAATACATAATAGATCAGCCTGCTGGGTCTGTTCAGAGTTCCCACTATCTGCCATGTCAGGTCTGCCATGAACAATGCAATGGCAAATCAGACTGAATGGATTTGGCTGTGAGTGTGGAAAAACCAGAAACCCATTAATCTCACCCAGCACATGATAGGGTATGATGAAACTAAGAAGGAAATATTTGCATTAGTTACAGAACGGCTTATCCAAACCCATCTTGTCCTGGGGTATTCAGTATGGGGTGGGCTGGCTGACTGCAGTGCAAATACAATTCAAAGCACCAGCTGCATTCTGCACAGAAAGGTTGAGTCAACAGACAATGAAACCATGTGAGAAGTGGGACAGACCCTCAAAGAATTATGTGTGAATACTACCACCCGACAGATACTGAGCAGTGGGAATGGCAAAATCGCTTTGTACAAGCAGGAGCACGTCCCGTGTCCTGGGGTACCCTCTGGGCTTATGGAACATATGGATGGCCAGACCTCCCATACAATTGGACTAGAAGATGTACATAGGGGTGGCCCTATATTCCTGGGAGAGTGCTCGTGATCCTTCCCCATTTGCCTAGCAATTGAGAAGCCTTTTCTGCAAGGCATGGAGTTAGATGCACACCCTGGCAGCTTTATCCTCTTGTAGTTTTTTCTCCATGGCTAGGTAATATTGTGACTGAAAAGGCAGTGGAAGCCCTGGCCAACCACACTGCCAGTACCCTGAATGCTAGTTCTCATGCCATCTGTTTGTTGAGTAACAAAGTCTCCCAAATTAGAAAAGTAGTGTTGCAAAACAGGTTGGCTCTAGACATGCTTACCACGGCCCAAGGGGGCACCCGTGCCATTATTAAGGCAGAATGTTGTGTGTATATTCCTGATTTCTCTTACAACATCTCCCTTGCTCTGAAAACTGTGCATACCGCCATTAAGGCTATTGATGCTTTTGCTCATGACCCTTTCTCAGATTGGTTTTCGTCACTCAGCTCATCCTGGAAAGAGGTCATATTAGGAGTGGTGGTAGTGAAAGGAGTGCTGGTTGTTCAGTACTGTGGGCTGCAATGCATTTGTGGCATTTGGGTGCAATGCATAATTCACTATTCCACCTAGGGGACATGTAGAAAATTAATGTGATGCAAAGACTATGAGGGTGGAATAGTCATATGTGGGGGTAGAAAGTAGGGTAAATGCTGGACATAGCCCTACTCCTACCTCCTGTGCATACCAGAGTTCCCCCTTCCCCTGGGAGACTAACTCTGGCCAAGGTAGTTACCCAAGGAAAGGCACGTCCCCTTTAAGACAACCAGGAGGCTGGAGGGAGCAGGGCCCCTCAGTAAATGAACAAATACTCTAGATTAACTTATCTGCTCAGCCAGATCTCCCACACATTCTGAGTTATGTGAGTTGAGTGAGGGTCTGCAGTAAGCCTGAAAATGATTTACACCCCTGCTCTGATCTGTTAACAATATAGCTGTTGTGTGTACTCTGTGGTAGTGCAGATTTCTGATTGATGACTGCCTCGGTACCTCTTGCAAATCCAATACAGCAATGTCTCTACCTGCTGGACCTCTGAGTAATTTCTTTGGAACAGGTGAACACTACACCAGTGCCCTCTCAGATTTGGGGCTCCCACATCACACCTCCCAAATGAATTACTTGCACTGGAATCCTTACCTCACAGCCTGCTTCTAGAGGAACCCAAACTAAAACAATAGTCTCCAAATCTGCCTCAACCTTAATTTCCTCATCTTCCAAAAGAAGAAAAGGGAAATAAGGCATTTTTGTGCAAAACTGGGTCATTAGGTAGAAGCAATGGTAATATAGATTTCAAGCAAATTTTAAAAAGAACTTGGAAGAACCTTATCACACCAAGAGCTGTTGTAGGTTGGGGTTGGTTAGATGGTGAGTTCCCCATCACTTGAAGTAGTCACCACAGCCTGGATGATTAGAGGGGAGAGGCTGGACTAAATGATATTTATGGTCCCATCTCTCTCTGGAAAAAAAAAATTTTTTTTTGAACCTCATTTTTAAAGCCCTGGGGCACATCAGAGGGTGGAAATAACAGCGGTAAGAAAATAGAGCTCTGAAAGTCCTGATCTGCCTATCCCCAAAACTCTCCTGACAGACATCGTTGGTCCTTTCTAGAACTTTCTTTCCCCATTTTAGCCAAATCCAGCTAAAATATAGAATCCCGGGTCACTGTCCTAAAGAGCCTGACCTAGGAGGTCCAGGGCAGGGCTTTAATATTTATATTAAAGATCCAGGTGATTGTGATGATCTATCAGGTTTGGGACCCTCTCAACTAGGTGAGATACCTCAAGTGCCCCCAAACCAGCTCTGGCACTGCAGGACAGGTGCCATGTGGCAACAAAAAGGTAGGGATGGCACACGTCCAGGGCATCTTTCTTACACATCCATTGTTGTGGTTGGACTGCTTTGGGCTCACCTCCTGAGACTGTTCAGACCTCTCCCAAGATAAGCAACATTTAGAAAGCAAACAAAACTGCCCAAGTGCCACAAACCTATCTGGAACAACTAATTGTGTTATAAAGTAACTTTAGGGAAGTTCACCAGAATATTACTTAATTTGCTCAGCATTTGTTTTTCAAACAAGAAAGTGCGGACTTAGCCAATAGTGCTGGGCCAGAGACTCCCAATAGTGTGCCTGCCCCTGCTGCTCCCCCAGACGCGACTTCCTCTCTGTGCATCTTCTTCTCATGGGTGTTGGGTTGCTCCTCCACTGTTGGATCAAAAGAGCTGATTTTGGGGCCAGCCCGGTGGCGCACTGCTATAGTGCATTGCTTGGGAAGCGCGGCGGCGCTCCTGCCGAGGGTTCAGATCCCACATACAGACCGGTTCCCGCTCACTGGCTGAGCAAGGTGCGGGAGCAACACCGAGGGTTGCGATTCCGTTGCCGGTCCCGGTCTGGTGCAGGGGCGACACTGAGGGTTGCGATCCGTTGACGGACACGAAAAAAGACAAAAAAGAAAAAAAAGAAAAAAGAAAAAAAAAGATCTGATTTTGTTCTTAACAACAAAATTTGCTGGAATTATCTTCAGGGACTGCTTAGCCTCATAAAAGGGGGTCAGACAGGAGAAATTTGGGAGATGTCTGCCAAAGGCCTGGCTCACAGCACCACCAAGATCTCCTCCTTGGCTCCCCCGTTCTTCTGACCGTCATCCTGAGTGTCCACGCTGGAGCTGCCACACACACGTAGCTGCCCCACTCCCTTCCTAGGGCTCCTTCCCGAGCTGGTCTGGAAGCAAATGGAAAGTGGCATCTCCGGGGTCCTTCTTCTCCCTGTTTTTTAGGTAGCAGTGACTTGGCCAGGTCCTGCTCCTTCCAATACAGCCGGAGGGTAATTCCCTGGGACTGGGGGCAAACCTATGAATATGCCAGGAGCAGCTGTTCCCAGAAGAGTGTGATGTGAGTATTTCTCAGGATCCCTACCAGCCATGCCATTGGATGGGTGCTGGGCAGATCCCCACCACAGCAGGATGAGCCTCAGGAGGGGAACCTGGTAACCTGAGCTGGAGCCCTGCCTCCACACCAGCAAATGTGACTCTGAGCCTCGGTTAGAACGTGACGTTCATACCATACACTAGGCACTGCACTAAGAGCTGGGCATAAAAGAAAGAATAAGACAACCCTTACAGACCTTACAGTCTAGCATAAGAAAATGGACATTAAAAAATATCTGCACAATAGTTCTGTCACCTCTCCCAGGGTGATGGAGACACAAAGGATTACTCAAAGCCCATTTCTCCAGAGCAGTGAGAGGCCCAGAAGGGGTTAATCCCAGGAGCAATTCCTTCCAGACAGAAGGATTCTTAGTAGTAACCCTGAATCAGGTTTTCTGTTTTTATTGTCCAGGCAAAAAGTTACAGAAAAGAACATAGGTGGTTAATCAGTCATAGTGAAAATATAAACAAACTGGCTACATGACAATTTTCATTAAAGCAGGTGCAACTTAAAAATAGTTTAAGCAATATACCATCAAAGGAGTCAAAAAACTAAGCTACGTGAAGCACAAAAAGAAACAATGAGGTAATCATCATGGCAACACTTAGTCCCCTAAGAAACTAAAAGAAACAGCTGAAGATGAAATGTGGAACCAACCACTAAATGCCAGAGTAGCCTTGAAGCTTTTAGCTCACATATTTCCCCCATCATTAGGTTTAGCTGCACCAAGGGCATCTGTCCTTAGAGCAATCACTTTTTGCTGTGCTTCAATTTTCTTATCCACACCAGAGACTTTAGTCCTGAGAAGGTTTTCTGTTTTTTCCCAAGCTTAGCATTTCTATGCGTAATACTAAAAAGTTGGGCTATTCCTTAAATTACAGGGCGTTGGCACTGCTAACAACTACAGGGCTGTGGCCCCACTAAGATAAATGTCCTACTAAAATAAAGTCTAAACTAAGGCTTTTGGCCCTTCTAAGACTAAGGACTGTGGTCCTACTAAGCTACAAGTTAGGCCCTGAGAAATACATGTGCTTATTAATGTTACTGTCCTGCACAAGTTCCATCACAATTGTGATGAATGCTTGAAGGAGACAGCAGGAGAGAGAAGCAGGAAGGAGCTTGTCACAGTCTAGGAGGACTTAACTTCTCATGGGGGGACTGGGAAGTGTTATTTACACTGAGACCCCCAAAGAGAAGTGGGAGTGGCCCAGCGACAGGGAAGGGAGGAGCACAGCACGGATGCCCCAGGCACAGAGAACAACGGGTGGGTGGGGTGAGGCAGAGCGGGAAAGAGAACAAACTTGCCCCTGACAAGGCAGAGAGGTAGACAGGAGCCAGGTAATGCAGGGCTAATTGGTAACAGGAGAGAATGACATGGAGCTCCCAGGGCCCTGGCAGGATTAAATGAGATCATATGTGCTAATCATTTGGCGCTGGGCTATACCCAGTCCATGTTCAAAGAATGGATTCTACCTGTAAGTGCAGATACGTAGGGATGAGTCGACCTGTGCTGCCAAGGAGACGAAGCTCCGAACACCAGAGAGCAACGTAGAAGGGTAGAGAGGGGACTCCAGAGACAAACCCAAATGTCATGATTCTGAGAAAAAGTTGAGGATGAAAAAGAGGGCACTGAACTGCCTAGATATGGAGAGGGGAGCTCCAGGGCTCAGAATGCCCTGGCTCTTCTCCTTTAGATCTTGATTGGTTTTCTGGAGCTTTCAAGACATCAACACTTAACCAACAGCTGGCAAAGAGCCCTGAGCTGGGATCAAAGCAGTGGCTCTGTCACTTGTGAGCTGTGCAACCTTGGGCAGGCCAAGTTTCCTCATTTGTAAAAGGAAGATGAGAGGCCTATATCAGCTATCTGTCTATGCATAACAAACCACCCGAAACATCGTGGCTTAATACGACAAACATTTTCTTATCTCTCATGGTTCCTGTGAGTCAGGAATTCGAGAAGTCTTAGCCGGATGGTTCTGGGTTGGTGTCTCTCACAGGATGAAGTCATATGGTGATGGAGCTGGCACAGCGGGGTGACGTCAGGCATCTCTGTCTTTTCAGAGCAACCCACTATATGTTTTATGTGTCCAGCTGGTTGGACCTCCTCATAGCATGGCAAGTGGGGATGACAGGCCTTCTTACAAGGAGGTTCAAGGTTCCACTACAGGTGCTTTACCACCTTTTATGACTTAGCCTTGGAAGTTACATAGTGTCACTTCCACCATATTCTATTAGTCAACCTGTCCCTAAAGTTGGCCTAAATTCAAGGGGAGAGGACAGAGATCCCTACCTGACATAGGGAGCGATGTCAAAGAAATTTGCAGTCATTGCTTTCAAACTGCCACAAAGCCCTTCCTCTGCCTTATTTTCCCATTCTTCTGGCTCTTCTCCAATGTGTGTGCCAGAGCATGTCTAAAAGCCCTGTAGATACCAATGACCTTGCAAGGTTCTCCAGGCTGGAGTTCCCCTGACCTAGGTTCTTGTCATCTTTGAGTGCTCTCAGAGCTCTCAAGGCTGGAGGAGATTCAGGGTCATCAACCATGGCCCCCACTTTTAATAAGCTCACAACGTGGTAAGGAATGCAGGAATCATATATAAGCAACTATGGCAAACAATCCACGGTCATATGGTCAGGAATTGGAAGTGGGGTTCCTTTCTGGGGTGATGAAAATGTTCTAAAATTGATCGTGGTGATGGTTACATAATATATGTGTAGTCTAAAAACCATTGAATCATAATTACACACTTTAAATATAATAAAATATAATTCTCAACAAAGTTGTTATATTAAAAGGAAAGAGTTAAGTAGCATGGTGCAGGTTACATGCTGTGGACTAGAGCAGTTGGAAGACGGTTTCTGGGGGAGGCAGGCCTGGAAGCATGGCTTCCAGTGGAAAATAAGGTAGCAAAGAGAAGGGAGGACAAGGCCCAGGAGAAGAGGGGGCAGAGATAGGATGTAACAGGGGGTGGC
>NW_007731879.1:70160-81902 GCF_000696425.1 Galeopterus variegatus
GAAGTGAAAATGTTAATTACAACTGATACCTCAGAAATACAAGGAATCATTAGAACCTATTATAAACAACTGTATGCCAACAAATTTGAAAAGCTGGAGGAAATGGATAAATTTCTGGACACAAAAAGTTGGTTTTTTGAAAAGATGAATAAAATTGACAAGCTATTAGCATGGCTAACAAAAAAAGAAGAGAGAAGACACAAATAACAAAAATTAGAAATGAAAATGTTGGGCCGGCCTGTGGCTCACTCGGGAGAGTGTGGTGCTGATAACACCAAGTCAAGGGTTAAGATCCCCTTACCAGTCATCTTTAAAAAAAAAAAGAAGTGAAAATGTTAATTACAACTGATACCTCAGAAATACAAGGAATCATTAGAACCTATTATAAACGACTATAAGTCAACAAATTTGAAAATCTGGAGGAAATGGATAAATTTTTGGACACGTGCAAACTACCAAGACTGAGCCAAGAAGATACAGAAAATCTGGACAGACCAGTAACAATCAGAGAGATTGAAGATGTTATCAGCAGTCTCCTAAAAAAGAAAAGCCCAGGACTGGATGGCTTCACTGCAGAACTCTACCAAACCTTTAAAGAAGAATTAATACAAACTCTCTACAAACTATTCCAAAAAACTGAAACAGAAGCCATTCTCCTAAACCCATTCTATGAGGCAAACATCACCCTGATACCAAAACCAGACAAAGATACATCAAAGAAAGAAAACTACAGGCCAATATCTTTGATGAATATAGATGCAAAAATCCTCAATAAAATACTGGCTAATAGAATACAGCAACACATGCATAAAATTAAATACCATGATCAAGTGGGATTCATCCCAGGGATGCAAGTTTGGTTCAACATATGCAGAACAATAAATGTGATACACCACATCAATAAAATCAAACACAAAAACCATATGATCATCTCTATAGATGTTGAAAAAGCATTTGATAAAATTCAGCATTTGTTCATGATAAAGACTCTCTATAAATTGGGTATAGAAAGAAACACAATTAAAGCCATATATGACAAACCCACTGCCAATATCATCCTGAATGGGGAAAAATTGAAAACTTTTCCCTTAAGAACAGGAACAAGGCAAGGATGCCCACTCTTGCCACTCCTATTTAACATAGTGTTGGAAGTACTAGCCAGAGCAATCAGGGAAAAGAAAGGAGTAAAGAACATCTGTATTGGAAAAGATGAAGCCAAACCGTTCCTGTTTGCAGATTATATGATCCTGTATATAGAACAGCCTAAAGACTCTACAAAACTCTTAGAGTTAATAAATGATTTCAGCAAAGTTGCAGGATACAAAATCAACACACAAAAATCAGTAGCATTTCTATACTCCAACAATGAACTAGCAGAAAAATAAATCAAGAAAGCTAGCCCATAACCAAAAAACAAAAAACCAAAAAAACCTAGGAATAAATTTAACCAAGGATGTGAAAAATCTCTACAACAAGAACACAAACCACTGTTGAGAGAAATTAAAGAGGACACAAGAGATCACAAGAGATGGAAAGATATCCCGTGCTCTTGGATTGGAAGAATTAATATTGTGAAAATTTCCAAACTACCCAAAGTGATCTACAGATTCAATGCAATCCCCATCAAAATTCCAATGAAATTTTTCTCAGAATTGGAAAAAACAATCCTAACATTCATATGGAAGAAAAAAAGACCACGAATAGCCAAAGCAATCCTGAACAAAAAAATAAAATAAAATAAAATAACTCTGGAGGCATAACACTACTTGACTTTAAACAATACTACAAAGCTATAGGAACCAAAACAGCATGGTACTGGCATAAAAACAGACACACAGATCAATGGAACAGAATAGAGGATCCAGAAGTCAACCCATGCACCTACAGCCATCTGATCTTTGACCAAGTCACCAAGACTACACACTGGGGAAGAGACTGCCTCTTCAGTAAATGGTGCTGGGAAAATTGGGCATTCATATGTAGGAGAATGAAACTAGACCTGTACCTCTCACCATATACCAAAATCAACTCAAAATGAATTACAAAGTTAAATATACATCCCGAAACAATAAAACTCCTTAAAGAAAACACAGGGGAAACACTCCAGGAAGTAGGATTGGGTACAGACTTCATGAATATGACCTCAAAAGCACAGGCAACCAAAGGAACAATAAACAAATGGGATTATATCAAACTAAAAAGCTTCTACACAGCGAAAGAAACAATTAACAGAGCAAAAAGACAATGAAAAGATTAGGAGAAAATATTTGCAAAATATACATCTGACAAAGGATTAAAACCAGAATGTACAAGGAACTCAAACAACTTAACAGCAAAGAAATAAGTAACCCAAATAAAAAGTGACAAAGGAGCTGAATAAGCATTTCTCAAAGGAAGATATACAAATGGCCAACAGACACATGAAAAACACTCCACATCACTCAGCATTAGGGAAATGAAAATCAAAACCACTTTGAGATACCATCTCACTCCAGTTAGGATCACTAATATCCAAAAGACTGAGAATGACAGATGCTGATGAGGATGCAGAGAAAAAGGAACCCTCCTACACTGTTTGTGGGATGGCAAAATGGTGCAGCCTTTATGGAAATTGGTATGGAGGGTCCTCAAACAATTACAGATAGATCTATTATATGACCCAGCTATCCCACTGCTGGGTATATACCCAGAGGAATGGAAGTCATCATGTCAAAGGGATACTTGTACTCCCATGTTTATTGTGGCACTATTTACAACAGCCAAGAGTTGGAACCAGCCTAAATGTTCATCATTGGATGAGTGAATAAGGAAAACGTGGTATCTCTACACAATGGTGTATTACTCTGCTATTTTAGAAAATGAAATACTACCATTTGCAACAACATGGATGGACTTAGAGAAAATTATATTAAGTGAAATTAGCCAGGCTCAGAAAGAGAAATACTGCATGCTCTCACTTATTTATGGGAGCTAATAAAAATAAATAAGTAAATACACAAATGGGGGTGGGGTGGGGAAGAAGACACAGTAATCACAACAATTCTATGAACTTGTTAAGACAAGTGAACAGATATGATGTTGATGGGTATAAAAGAGGGAGAGGGAGGGAGGAAAAGGAGAAATTGGGGACTTGAAAAGGGATATTAAAATCAACTGCATTGTATATTGATGTTACACTTCTCATTGTGTAATGGAGATACAAAAAAGATTACTCAAAGCAACATGAATGCAATGAGAAGCCCAAAGGGACTGCACCTCAGCATCTCCTCTATTAGAAGGAGAAACTGGATACAGCCCTAATTCAAAGTTAGCTTCTGTTTTTATTGTAAAGATAAGATTTCACAAGAAAAATCAGTTAATTAAATCATTTCGAAAGGACACAAAGACATGGGCAAAGTGACAAAAGTTATCTATGGCTAAGTACAGCTTAAACAATAGAAACTAGAAACATCATTTAAATTAATGACATGACATTCCAAAGTACAATTTGTGAAAAGCTAAGTTGATCAAACTGTGATCATTATCTAATCCAAAATATAACCTCTCCTTAAATCAGGATTTCTAACCTTCTATGTATTGATAAATTTAAAAAAATTTTTAAATACAGAATATTCCATCATCACAGAAATCTGTTGACTGCTACCTCTTCATGTCAAATCCCCCCTTCCCCACATCCTTAACTCCTGGCAACCACCATTCCGCTCTCTGTTTCTATTTTTTATATTCTACATATAAATGAGATCATGCAGTATTTGTCTTTCTGTGCTTGGCTTATTTCACTTAGCATAATGTCCTCCAGGCTCATCTGTGTTGTCCCAAATGGTGGGATTTCCTTCTTGTCTAGGGCTGAATAATATCCTGTTGTATATATTGTATTTTTTCTTTATTCATTCCCTCATCAGTGGTTGTTTCCATATCTTGGCTATTGTGAATAATGCTGCAATAAACATGGGAGTGCAGAAATCTCTTTGAGATACTGATTTCATTTCCTTTTTGTGTATGTGTGTGTGTGTGTGTATATATACACACACACACACACATACACATACATATATAGATATAGATAGATATATAGATATCTGGAAGTGGGATTGCTGGATCATATGGTAGTTCTATTTTTAATTTTTTTAGGAGCCTCCATACTGTTTTCCATAATGGCTGTACCAATTTACATTCTCACCAATGGTGTACCAGGGTTCCCTTTTCTCTACATCTCACCAGCACTTATCTCATCTTTTTCATAATAGCCATTCTAACAGTTTATGTGATACCTCATTGTGGGTTTTGTATTTCTCTCATGATTAGTGGTGTTGAACATTTTTTCACATACAGTATCTGTTTTCCATTTGTATGTTGATGGGGTTTGGATATGTTGTTTCCTCCAAAACTCATGTGGAAATTTGATCCCCAATGTGGCAGTGTTGGAAACTGATTGAGTCATGGGGGTGGACCCCTCATGAATGGATTTATGCTCTCCCTGGGGGGGCGGGATTGAGTGAGTTCTCACTCTGTTAGTTCCTGTGAGAGCTGATTGTTTAAAAGACCCTGGCACCTTCCTTCCTTCTCTCTCTCCTTCTCTCTTCCTCTTGCCATGTGATCTGCCTGTCACTTTCCGCCATGAGCAGAAGCAGCCTGAGGCCCACACCAGATGCAGCCGTCCCAGAATTGTAAGCCAAATAAACCTCTGTTCTTTATAAATTACCCAGTCTCAGGTATTTCTGTTATAGCAACACAAACGGACTAAGACATATGTCTTCTTTTGAAAAATATCTATTAAATTTCCTTGCTCATTTTTTAGTAAGGTCATTTGTTTTCTTGTATTTAGCTGAGTTCCTTATATATTTTGGATATTAACCCTTAGCAGATATATGGTTTGCAAACATTTTCTTGCATTTCATAGATTGTCTCTTCAATTTCACACATGGTCTCTTCACTCTGTTGATTGTCTTTGCTGTGCGGAAACTTTTTATATTGATGCAATCCATTTGTCTATTTTTGCTTTTGTTGCCAGTGCTTGTGGGAGTCATATCCAAAATATCACTGCCCAGAACAATGTCAAGAAGCTTTTTCTCTTTTCTGTCAGATAAGCTCAAACAAACAAAAAGCAAACATGTTGTCTATCTTTTCTTCTAGTAGACTTACAGCTTGGGGTCATACATTTAAGTCTAATGCATTTTAAGGTGATTTTTGTATATGATGTGAGATAAGGGTCCAATTTCATTCTTCTGGGTGTGGATATCCAGTTTTCCAATTGCTTATTAAAGAGACTATCCTGTTATCCGTTGTGCGTTCTTGGCACCTTTATTGAAGATCAATTGACTATAAATGCATGGATTTATCTCTGGACTCTCTACTCTGTTCCATTGGTCTACATATTTGTTTTTATGCAAGCACCATACTATTTTTTACTACTATCACTTTGTAATATATTTTGAAATGTGGTGCCTTCAGCCTTATTCTTCTTGCTCAAGATTTCTTTGGCTATTGAGGATCTTTTGCAGTTCCATATGAACTTTAAGATCATTCTGTTTCTGTGAAAAATGCCACTGGAATTTTGATAGGGATTGCACTAGATCTGCAGATCACTTTGGGTAGTACCTACCCAATATCAACAATATTAGTTCTCCCAATACACAAACATGGGATATCTTTCCATTTATTTGCTTCTTTCAGTTTCTTTCATCAATGTTTTATAGTTCTCAGCATACAGATCTTTCATCTCCTTGGTTAAATATATTCCTAAGTATTTTTTATGCTGTTGTAAATGACATTGTTTTCTTAATTTCTTTTTCATATAGTTGATTGTTAGTGTATAGAACTGCAACTGATTTTTAGATGTTGATTTTGTATTTTGCAAATTTACTAAATCCATTTATTAGTTATAACAATTATTTGTTGGCATCTTTATTGTTTTTTATATATAAGATTATGTCATCTGTGAACAGAGATAATTTAACTTCTTCCTTTCTTATTTGGATGCTTTTTGTTTATTTTTCTTGCCAAATTACTCTGTCCAGGACTTCTAGTACTATGTTGAATAGAAGTGACAAGAGTGGGAATCCTCATCTTATTCCTGACCTCAGAGGAAAAGCTTCCAGCTTTTCACCATAGAGTATAATGTTACCTGTGAGCTTGTCGTATACAGCTTTTATTATGTTAAGGTACATTCCTTCTATATCTAATTTGTTGAGTGTTTTTTTTTTATCATGAAAGTATGTTGAGTTTTATCAAATGCTTTTTCTGTATCAATTTAAATGTTCACATGTTTTTTTCCATTGTTCTGCTAATGTAGTGTATTGCATTTATTGATTTGCATATGTTGAACCATCCTTGCATCCCAGGAATAAATCCCACTTGAACGTGGTGTATGATCCTTTTAATATGCTGTGTACTTCAGTTTGCTAATATTTTGTTGAGGATATTTGCATCAATGTTTGTAATGGATATCAGTCTATATTTTTCTTTTCTTGCAGTGCCCTTTTCTGGCTTTGATATAAAGGCAATGCTGTCCTCATAAAATGAGTTTGAAAATGTTCCCTCCACTCCAGTTTTCTAAAAGAGTTTAAAAAGGATTGGCATTAACTTTTCCTTAAAAGTTTGGTAAAATTCAGCAGTGAAGTTATCAAGTCCTGGGCTTTTCTTTCTCAGGAGGTTTTTGATTACCGATTCAGTTTCCTTACTTATTATTAGTCTGTTCAGATTTTCTATCTCTTTCTGCTTCAGTCTCAGTAGGTTATTTGTTGCTCGGGATTTATACCCATTTAAGTTTTGGTCTGTTGAGTTTCCATTTTGTTTTTCTCAAGATATTTTAAAATTTCCTCTTTGATTTATTCTTTGACTCATTGGTTGTTTGGGGGTGTGTTGTTTACTTTTCACATATTTGTAAAATTTTCATCTTTCCTTTCATTATTGATTTCTAATTTCATGCTTTATGGAAAAGATACTTAATATGATTTAAATCTTCCTACATTTGTTAAGGCTTACTTTGAAGCTTAGCATATGAACTATCTTGGATAATGTTTAAAAATAATGTGTATATTGCTGCTGTTGGATGGAATGTTCCCTATATGTCTGTTAGGTCCATTTGGCCTATAGTGTTAAGTCCACTGTTTCTTTATTGACTTTCTGTCTGGGTGACCTATCCATTGCTGAAAGCGGGGTATTGAAGTCCCTTACTATTATTGTGTTGCTGTCTATTCCTCTTTTCAGTTCTGACAATATTTGCTTGATATATTTAAGTGCTCCAATGTTGGGTGCATATATATTTACAAATGTCATATCCTTTTGATGATTTGAACCTTTTATCATTATATAATAGCCTTCTTTGTCTCTCATGACAGTTTTTAACTTAAAGTTTAATTTGTGTAATATATCTATAGACACCCTGCTGTCTTTGAGTTACCATTTGCATGGAATATCTTTTTCTGTCCCTTTACTTTCAGCCTATGTGTATCCTTAAAGCTACAGTGAGTCTCTCATAGGCTGCATATAGTTGTATCTTGATGGTAGTGGTGGGTTTTTAAAATCCATTTAGCCACTCTATGTCTTTTAATAGGAGAATTTAATTTATTTACATTTAAAGTAATTATTGATAGGTAAGGAGTTACTATTCATTGTTTTCTAATGGTTTTGTAGTTCCTTTGCTCCTTGCTGTTTTCCTTTGTGTTTAATAATTTTTTATGGTGGTATGCTTTGATTCCTTTCTCTTTTGTGTATCTATTACAGGTTTTTTTCTTTGTGGTTACCATAAGCCTTATATAAAACATCTTGTAGTTATAACAGTCTATTTTATTTTTCTTTGTGGTTACCATAAGCCTTATATAAAACATCTTGTAGTTATAACAGTCTATTTTAAGATGATAACAACCTAACCTCTAACACAGACAAAAACTGTACACTTTAACTTGTCTCACCCGCACATTTTATGTTACTGATGTCATAATTTACATTTTTTAAAACATTTATTTGTACATATTTGTGGGGTACAGTATGTTTTTTCAATACACACATTACTATACAGTGATTCACTTAGGGTGGATAGCATAGCTTTGTACCTGTTAACCCACCACTTCCCTATCTCCCTGTCCCCCCTTCCCTCCTCCCTCTTAAGCTCTGGTAACCATTATTCTACTCTCTTCTTCTGTGAGAACCTGTTTTGTTTTGTTTTCTTTTTAAGATTCCACATATGAATGAGATCATGTGGTATTTGTCTTTCTGTGCCTGGCTTACTTCACTTAACATGATGGTCTCCAGTTCCATCCATGTTGCTGCAAATGACAGTATCCCACTTTTTTATAGCTGAATGGTATTCCATTATGTATATATAACACAGTTTTTCATTCAATTCATCCACTGTGGGCATTTAAATTGATTCCATTTCTTGGCTACTGTGAATAGTGTTGCAATGAACATGAGAATGCAGGTGTCTCTTTCATATATTGATTTCATTTCCTTTGGATACATACCCAGTAGTGGAATTGGGTCATAAGGTAATTCAATTTTTAGTTCTAGGAGGACCTTCCATACTGTTTTTGACAATGGCTATACCAATTTACATTCCCACCAGCAATGCAGGAGATTTTCCTTTTCTTGGCATCCTAGCCAGCCTTGTTATTTACTGGGAGTTTTTTGCTTGTTTGTTTTTATTTTTGTTTTTGCTTTTTTGGTCATAGACATTCTAACTGGAGTAAGATGATATCTCACTGTGGTTTTAATTTGCATTTCCTTGATAAGTAGTGAAGTTGGGCATTTTTTCATGTACCTGTTAGCCATTTTTATGTCTTCCTTTGAGAAATGTCCACTCAGGTCCTTTGCCCATTTTTTAATTGGGTTATTTGTTTTTTTGCTGTTGAGTTGTTTGGGTTCCTTATATATACTGGATATTAGCCCCTTGTGTGTGTGTAGTTTGCAAAGAATTTCTCCCATTTTGTAGGTCGTCTCTTCACTTTGTTGATTGTGTCCTTTCCTGTGCAGAAGGTTTTTAGTTTGATGTAGTCTCATTTGTCTATTTTCAGTTTAGTTGCTGTTGCCTTTGCAGTCTATTTCAAAAAAATCACTGCCCACTCCCATTTCATGTAGTATTCCTCTAAATTTTCTTCTAGTAGTTTCATAGTTTGGGGTCTTAAACTTAGGTATTTAATCCATTTTGAGTTGTTTGTGTGTATGGTGAGATATAGGAGTCTAGTTTCAGTCATCTGCATGTGGATATCCAGTTTTCCCAGCACCATTTATTGAAAAGGCCATCCTTTCCCCACTGTATATTTTTGGCACCTGTTTTGAAAATCAATTGGTTCTAGATGCATGGATTTCTGAACTCTCTATTCTGTTCCACTAGTCAATTTGTCTGTTTTTATGCCAGTACATGCTGTTTTGATTACTATAGCTTTATAGTATATTTTGAAGTCAGGTTGTTTGGTACCTCCAACTTTGTTCTTTTTGTTTAACATTGCTTTGGCTATATGGGGTGTTTTGTGGTTCCATACAAATTTTAAGATTTTTTTTTCTATTTCTGTGAAGAATGTCATTGGTGTTTTGATATGGATTGTGTTGAATCTGTAGATTGCTTTGGGTGATATGGACATTTTGATGATCTTAATTCATCCAACCCATGAATACAGGATATTTTTCCATTTACTTGTGCCCTTGATTTCTTTCCTATTTCATCATATTGGTGATGTCACCTTCTTGAAAAATCACAATTTACATCTTTTTGTATTGTGCATCCATTAACAAATTATTGTACCTATAATTATTTTAATAGTTTTGTCTTTTAACTTTTATAGTAAAGTTAAACATGAATTACATACCACCATTATAGTATTATTCCAAATTTGACTATATTCTTACCTTTAGAATGAGTTTTATACTTCTATATATTTCCATGTTGTTAGTGTCCTTTTATTTCACCATGAAGACTCCCATTTTTTATAAGGCATTTTTTATAAGGCAGGTGTAGGGGTGATGAACTCTCTCAGCTTTTGTTTTTCTGGGGAAGTCTTCCTCTCTCCTTTATTTCTGAAGCACAGCTTTTCTGAGAGTAGTATTCCTTGTTGGTAGCTTTTCTTTTTTTTCCCTCCAGCACTTTGAATGTATCATCCCATCTCTCCTGGCCTGTAAAATTTCTTCTTAGAAATCTGCTAATAGTCTTATTTCGGTTCCCTCATATGTGACAGGTTGATTTTCTCTTGCTGTTTTCAAAATTCTCTCTTTGTCTTTGACTTTTGAGAATTTGATTGTAATGTGTCTCAGTGGAGATTTATTTATGTTTAATCCATTTGGGGTTCTTTGGGCTTCATGGATCTGGATGTTCATTTCCCTCTCCAGATTTGGGAAGCTTTCTGTCACTACTTCTTAAATAAGTGTTTTCCCTTTTCTCTTTCTTGATCCTTCTGGAATTTCTATAATACTTATACTTGTTCACTTGGTAGTATCCCATAAGTCCAGCAAACTTTCTTCACTTTTTATTCTTTTGTTGCTGTTCCTCTGACTGTATAATTATTTATTTATTTATTTATTTATTTTTTATTGGAACATAGTTGATTGTACATGTCTGTGGGGTACACTATTGAATATCAATACCTGTGTGCAATATGTGATGTTCAAATCAGGATAATTAGTATATTCAACATTATACAATGTAATCCACTTTTGTGGTCCTTTATCAATTCCTCCCTTACCCCATTCCCCCTCCCCCATTCATACCTCTGGTAATCTCAGTACTGTTCTCTTTTTTTCAGAGTTCAATGTATTACTGTGATTGTTATATCTTTCCTTTTTAAATTTGTTTCTGTTTGTTTGTTTTAGTTCCTGCTTATAGGTGAGGACATATGGTATTTCTTTCTGTGCCTGGCTTATTTCACTTAACATAATTTTATCTAAGTTCATCCATGTTGCTGCAAATGGCAGTATTTCATTCTTTTTTATGGCAGAGTAGTATTCCATTGTGTATATATACCACATTTTCCTTATTCAGTCATCTGTTGATGGACATTCAGGTTGATTCCAACTCTTGGCTATTGTAAATAGAACTCCAATAAACATGGGATGGCAGGTATCCCTTTGACATGATAATTTCCATTCCTTCATGTATATACCCTCCAGTGGAATTGCTGAATCATATGGCAGTTTATTTCTGTAGTTGTTTGAGGAAACTCCATACCATTTTCCATAATGGCTGCACCAATTTACAGTCCCACCAACAGTGTAGGAGGGTTCCCCTTTCTCTATATCTTCTCTAGCATTTGTTATTCTTGGTCTTTTTGATAATATCCAGTCTAACTGGGGTGAGATGATATCTCAATGTAGTTTCAATTTGCATTTTTCTGATGATAAGTGATGTTAAGCATTTTTTCATGTGTTTGTTGGCAATTGGTATATCTTCCCTTGAGAAATGCCTATTCAGCTTCTTTGCCTATTTTTTAATGTGGTTACTGGGTTTTTTTTACTGTTAAATTGTTTCAGTTCCTTGTATATTCTGAATATTAATCCTTAGTTGGATGCATAGGTTGCAAATATTTTCTCCCACTCTTTGGGTTGTCTTTTCACTCTGTTGTGTCTTTCATTGTGCAGAAGCTGTTTAGTTTGATATAATCCCATCGGTTTAGAAGATGGCGTCGGGTCTGAGCGGCCGCGCCAGGAGACAGCGCGATCCTGTGAGCCGTGCGCTGTGATACCAGTGTATAGATTGCATTTCCAAGAGCAGCAAAAGGCGAATAAATCTTTCAACAACGATCCTACATCGAC
>NW_007731879.1:82215-88201 GCF_000696425.1 Galeopterus variegatus
TCGGTGATGGGCCATAATAATCATATACAGTGTATATTGACAAAATAAAAAAAAAAAAGATGTTCAACTGATAAGCTTATGAATAATAAAAAGAAAAGACTAATAGTTCAGTAAAAAAAAATAATAATAATACTAATAATAATCCCATCGGTTTATTTTTCCTTTTGTTGCCTGTGCTTTTGGGGTCTTATTCATAGGGTCTTTGCCCAGTCCTAATTCCTGAAGTGTTTCTCCTATGTCCTGTTTTTGGAGTTTTATAATTTCAGGTCTTATATTTAAGTCTTTAATCCATTTTTGAGTTGATTTTGGTAAATGGTGAGAAGAACAGTTCTAGTTTCATTCTTCTACATGTGGATGTCCAGTTTTCCCAGCACCATTTATTGAAGAGGCAGTCTTTTCCCCAATGTATGTTCTTGGTGCCTTTGTTGAAGATCAGTTGGCTGTAAGCATGTGGGTTGATTTCTGAGTTCTCTATTCTGTTCTGTTAGTCCATGTATCTGTTTTTATGCCAGTACCATACTGGTTTGGTTACTATAGCTTTGTATGTAGTTGAAAGTCAGGTAGTGTTATGT
Source organism: Galeopterus variegatus (assembly GCF_000696425.1). Classification (NCBI taxonomy): domain Eukaryota; kingdom Metazoa; phylum Chordata; class Mammalia; order Dermoptera; family Cynocephalidae; genus Galeopterus; species Galeopterus variegatus. The sequence continues at coordinate 82,788 of NW_007731879.1, forward strand.
CTCTGGCTTTATTTTTTTGCTCAGGATTGCTTTGGCTACTTGTGGTCTTTTGTTCTTCCATATGAATGTTAGGATTGTTTTTTTCTATTTCTGTGAAGAATGTCATTGTTATTTTGATAGGGATTGCATTATCTGAAGATTGCTTTGGGTAGTATGGATATTTTCACAATGTTAATTTTTCCAATCCCAGAGCATGGGATATCTTTCCATCTTTTTGTGTCCTCTTTAATTCCTTTCAACAGTGAGATCTTTTACCTCCTTTGTTAACTTTATTCCTAGGTATTTTATTTTTTTGGTGACTATTGTAAATGGGCTAGATTTCTTGATTTATTTCTCTGCTAGTTCATTGTTGGAGTATAAAAATACTACTGATTTTTGCATGCTGAGTTTGAGTCCTGAAACTTTACTGAAACCATTTATCAACTCTAAGAGTTTTTTTGTAGAGTCTTTAGGCTTTTCTGTATGTAGGATCATGTCATCTGCAAACAGGGACAATTTGACTTTGTCTTTTCCAGTCTGGATGCCTTTTATTTCTCTTGCCTGATTGCTCTGGCTAGTACTTCCAATATTTTGTTAAATAGGAGTGGTGAGAGTGGGCATCCTTGCCTTGTTCCTGTTCCTAAGTAGAACAACTTTTCTTCATTTGGAATGATGCTGAAGTCCAGCTTCAGCGAGGGGTGGGTACCTGAAAAGAAATGAGGAGGGTCGGTGAAAATAACAAACACAGACGGAGACCTCAATGCATCACTATGCACATTCTCCCTCTGCAGGCTGTCAGTGCTTTGGGGCTGGAGCCCAGTAGAGCATGAGACAATGCCTTTTATTTAAATTTACAGCTCTGTAGGGGGGCTTTAGGTACTATTTTTATTACATCAGCAAGCTCGAGTCAATAATTCAAAAAGCACAGGGGAAACTTTTTTGGTGGTCAGCCAGTTCTTTCCCTTAGTCAGCACATCTTGAGTGGTTAACTCATGCTTCCTTTTCTTGGTATCAGGTTATCAGATCAGGACCATCTTCTCATTGTCCTGAAGTTAACCTGTGACCTTTTCCTGTTGGCAAGTGGTGGTTAATATCTACCTTATTAACAGGGTGGCGGTTATTGCGGTTACAAAGTGATAGACAATACTATCAGATGACCTATGTCTATTAGATGGTAGGGAGAGGTTGGGGATTTCTTTTTTGAAGTAATTTCACCTGTATGGGCTGCAGTTCATGTTTAGTCATGAGCGGTGCTTTTGAGACATATGTTGGTGTGGTCAATTTGTCAGAAAGGAATAATTTAGAATTATCTAATTTACCCGGATCCTCTGTGGGAATGTTTAGTTCAATGACCGCAAAATCATTTGTGTTATTTTTAAAATCTTTTGGGGATTTAGAGAACTCCAACGCTAACCAAAACATTGAAAGAGAAAGCAAAAGCAGTACCGCAAAGCCGAGGCAGGAGCTCTTATGGTTGCAGCAAGTGCTCGTAGCTGTGGCCTTGCCAACAGCTCTCCCTCTGGCAGCCTTGCCAACTCAGAGAGGGCGGCCCAAGCTGATTCCTTTAGTATCCTGCCACAGTGTGGACCGCGCCAGAATGATATTGGCAGTGGATTTGTCATGTATAGCTTTTATTGTGTTGAGATACTTTCCTTCTGTACTTAAACTTGCTGGGAGTCTTTATCATGAAGGGATGTTGAGTTTTCTGCATCTATTGATATAATCATGTGGTTTATGTCCTTGATTTTTTTTTTTTTTTGTCTTTTGTCTTTTTTCTGTGTCCGGCAACGGATCGCAACCCTCAGTGTTGCCCCCGCGCCTCGCTCAGCCAGTGAGCGGGAACCGGTCTGCATGTGGGATCCGAACCCTCGGGCGGGAGCACCGCCGCGCTTCCCAAGCGGCGCACTATCCAGTGCGCCACCGGGCCAGCCCCTGTCCTTGATTTTTTTTGATGTGGTGTATCATATTTATTGACTTGCTCATATTGAACCATCCTTGCTTCCCTGGGATAAATTCCACTTAATCATGGTATATATATTTTTTGATGATTTGCTGTATTCTATTTGCTAATATTTTATTGAGGATTTTTGCATCTATATTTATCCAAGATATTGGCCTATAGTTTTCTTTTTTGTTTTTCTATCTTTGTCTGGTTTTTGTATCAGGGTGATGCTGTTCTCATAGAATAAGTTTGGGAGAATTGTCTCTGTTTCAACTTTTGGAAAAGTTTGAAGAGAATTGGTAATAATTACTCATTAAAAATTTGGTAGAATTCAGCAGTAAAGCCATCTGGTCTTGGGATTTTCTTTATTGGGAGACTGCTGATTACTGCTTCAATCTTTATTGGTTTGTTCAGGTTTTCTATGTCTTCTTGGTTCAGTCTTGGTAGTTTGTATGTGCCCAGAAATTCATCCATTTCCTCCATGTTTTCAAATTTGTTGGTGTATAGTTGTCTATAATAGTCTCTAATGATTATTTGTATTTCTGGGGTATTGGTTGTAATATATCCTTTTTCATTTCTAATTTTTGTTATTTGAGTCTTCTTTTTTCCAGTTAGCCTAACTAATGGTTCGTTTGTCTTCTCAAAAAATAAACTTTTTACTTCATTGATCCTTTGTATGATTTTGGGGGTTTCTATTTCATTTAGTTCTGCTCTGATCTTAGTTATTTCTTTCTATCTACTAATTTTGGGATTGGATTGTTCTTGTTTGTCTAATTCTTTGAGGTGTAATGTTAGGTTGTTTATTTGAAATCTTTCTATTCTTTTGATGTAAGTGTTTATTATGATAAACTTTCCTCAGTACTCCCCTGCAGTATCCCACAGGTTTTGGTATGATATTTTTATTTTCATTAGTTTCCGTTTGCATGGTATATCTTTTTCGATCTTTTCATTCTTAGTCTGTGTGTGTCTTTCAGGTGAGTCTCTTGAAGACAGCATATAGTTGGGTCTAACTTTTAATCCAGTCAGTCAGTCTGTGTCTTTTGAGTGGGGAATTTAATTCATTTACATTTAGGGTTATTATTGAAAGGTATTGACTTACTTCTCATTTTATCAATTTTTGTTTGGATGTTTTAAATCTTTCTGTACATTTCCTCCTTCAGATCCTGGATACTTTTTCTCATTTTGTTGTGTCATCTGAGTCTTCTTGTATCTACTTGAGTTTCTTTAAGATTGTTGCTTGGAATTCCTTTTCAGTCATTTCAAGGACTTTCTGCTCTGTAGGGTCTGGTACTTGAGAATTATTATATTCTTTTGATGGTGTCATATTTTCTTGTTTTTTCATATTTCCAGTATCTCTATATTGGAGTCCGGTCATCTGGTAGAGCAGTTGTTTTTTCCTAGTACTCTGGAATGGGCTTTGAGAGGGAGTTCCTCTTGTAGATGTGTTTTATAATGACCATTGAGTGCGATGTTTTAGTATTGGTCCCAGGTAGTCTCCATGTGGGTAACTGAGCTTAATTCAGTGATGGAATTATGTGTCAGTGTCTCCATGGCCTAGTCCATGGCATTCAGTGATTCCTTGCTGAGATTGGTGACACCATATTGGTTCATCCAGGACATAGGCAAGCTCTTGAGTTCTTTGGGGAAGTGCCTCTGTGTCCTGTCACTCTTTGGCTGTGGTGGGCGACCCAGGGACACCCTGGCTAGCTCTCTGTGACCCTGATGGGTGCACTGGGGTATACTGGTGACCTTAATTAGAATGGATGGCTCTGGGTGCATTCCTTTTCTTCTTTCCTACAGGCAGAGGCTCCTCCTAGTATCTTGCTTCCCCCAGTTGGGGGATGGTCTGGTGGTGATTGGGAATTTTCTTCCTTACTGTTTTTGGGATCCTAGGTCTCTGTACCCTCAGGGGTTCTGTGTGTCTCTCCCCAGATGAAGGCAGTCTTGTGGGCTGTGCATGTACCTCCTAACCCCAGTTGTGCTACCACTTTGGCAGTGTAATTCCACCTGTGGGTTGGGCCACTGGGTCACAGGTCTGCACTCTCTCACCTCTTTCCCTGGGCTCCATTGGTGACTCTCTTTCTGTCTATGCTGATGAGTGGTCAGCAGGCCACTTATAAGGCTTCAGTGGCTGCTGGGGTGGCAGTGAGCTGCCCTTGTGGTGGCAGTGAGCTGCCCTTGTGTTGGCAGTTGTGGTGGTGGTTGTCAGGGACCACTTGCTCAGCACTGGTGTCTGTGGCAGCAACAGGGAGTGCTGCTGCTGGAGGGATGGCTGGCAAGCTGGTGCTGTCAGTCAGGGCTGGGTGGCAGGCAGGGCCACTTGCCAGGGTCCAGTGAAGTGACCAGGTGTGCTGTTGCCATCAGACAGGCTGACTGTAATTTCAAGTGACCTATCTATCTTTGAGCACTCTGATTCTTTCTTCTACTTAATTGAATCTCCTGTTGAAGCACTCTATGAAGTGTCTCAATACAGTCACTGTGTTCTTCAGCTCCAGAATTTCTGTTGGTTCTCTTTAATAATTCCTATCTCTTTGTCAAACTTTTAATTTTGTGTATGTATTGCTGCCCTGTTTTTGTTTAGTTGACTATCTGTGTACTCTTGTAGATTACTGTTTTTTTAAGACAATTATTTTAAATCATTTGTCAAGCAGTTTGCAGCTCTTCATTTCTTTAGAGTCATTTGCTGGTGCTTTATTTTTTTTTCCTTTGATGGTGTAATGTTTCTCTGATTGTTTGTGATCCTTATGGCCCTGCATTGGCATTTGTGCTTTTGAGGAAGTAGATTAACGCTTCCAGTCTTTACAGACTGACTTCAGCAAGGAAATCCTTTTCAGTCAGCCCACCCAGTGATTCTGGCAGGGTCCATAGGTGGACTTGCTGCTGGAGTCCTCTGGCAGGCTGGCCTGGTGTGTGGGTCAAGAGAAGGTAGGCCTGGCACCTGGATCCACTGGAATAAGCCTGGAGCTTGGCTCCACATGGGCTGCCCTTGAGCCTGGGCCTGCAGGAATAGGCCTGGAGTCTGGATCCTGAAGGGCCAGCCTGCAGTTGGGGTAAGCCTTGAGCCTGAGGCTGCAGGGGACAGCCTGGCACTAAGGCAGATCTGGTACTTGAGTACACAGGGATGGGCCTGGTCCTGAGTCTGTGGGAGATGGCCTGGCACTGGGGGAGACTGGGGTCCACTGGGGCAAGCCTGGTGCCTGGGACTATAAAGACAGGGTTTGAGCCTGAGTCTGTGGAGACAGACCTGGGTCCTGGGGCCATGGGAGCCAGCTTGGCACTGAAGTGAGTGCATAGCCTTAGTCTGTGAGGGTGAGCCTGGATCCTGGGTCCACTGGGACTAGCCAGGTGTGCAGCACCATTTGTTGAAGACTATTCTTCCTCCATTGAATTGCTTTTGCACCTTGGTTGGCCACATTTCTATGGGACTATTTCTGGGGTCTATACAAGAGTACTTCAAAAAGTTCTTGGAAAAATTGAATTAAAATATAATATA
>NW_007731879.1:88716-103881 GCF_000696425.1 Galeopterus variegatus
AGGGTTCGGATCCCACATACAGACCGGTTCCCGCTCACTGGCTGAGCGAGGCGCGGGAGCAGCACCGAGGGTTGCAATCCCGTTGCCGGTCCCTGGTCCGGTACGGGGGCAACACTGAGGGTTGCGATCCGTTGCCGGACACGGAAAAAAAGACAAAAGACAAAAAAAAAAAAAAATAAATAAATAAAAAATAAATCCTTCCATAAACTTTAAAAAAACCCCTCATATTCTGTTTCTTTTGTTCCATAAATACAATTGAGTTTTTAATTTTTAATTTTTTATTGAGATACAATTTACATACCATAAATATCACCATCAATTTGTATGTCGCTTACTAATGAAATTGAGTGTTTTTTCCATATACTTATTGGCCATTTGTATATATTCTCTGAAGAAATGTCTATTCAAATCTTTTGGCTTTTGTCCTTAGTGTTAAGTTTTAAGAGTTCTTTATATATTTATATGTATGATATGCAAACACTTTCTCCAGTTCTGTGAATTGTCTTTTCACTTTCTTGACAGTGCCTTTTGATGCACAAAAGTTTCTAATTTTTATGAAGTAGAATTTATCTATTTTTTCTTTGGTTGTTTGTGCTTTTGGTGTCATATCTAAGAAACTATTGCCCAGTTCAAGGTCATGAAGATTTGTATTTGTTTTCTTCTTAGTTTTAGTTCTTACATTTATATATTTGGACTCTTCTAAGTTAATTTTTTATGACATGAAATAGGTGCAATTGGCTTTTGTTTGTTCATTTTGTTTTCTGAGACCTTGCTAAACTCATTTATTACTTCTAGGTTTTTTTTAAAAAAATAGATTGTAAGAAAATCCTTGGGACTTTCTTGTCTAAGTAGACAGTTGTGTCATCTGCAAACAGGAACAGTTTTATTTCTTCCTTTTTAAAATCTGTATGCCTTTTATTTCCTTTTCTTACTTTATTATTGCTCTAGCTAGAACTCCAAATACTATCTTGAATAAGACTGATGAGAGTGAACATTCTTGCTTTGTCCCCAGCTGTAGGAGAAGCATTCAGTCTTGCACCATTAAATATAGTGTTAGTTGTAGATTTGGGGGATTTTTGGGGGCAGATTTATTTTATCAATTTGAGGAAGTTCTCCTACATTTTTATTTTTCTGAGAGTTTTAATCATAAGTTGATGTTCAATTCTCTCAAATGCTTTTTCTGCATTGATTAATATGATTATGTGATTATATCAATATGATTATGAGTATGTGATTTTTCTCCTCTAGTCTGTTAATATGTTCTCTACTCATATTAATATGATTAATAGGAGTACGTGATTTTTCTTCTCTCATCTGTGACTATGGTGTATTACACTGATTGACTTATAAATATTGAGTTAGTCTTGCATCCTTGGAATAAATCTCACGTATGGTATGTAATTCTTTTTATATATTGCTAAACTCTATTTGCAAACTTTTGTTAAGAATTTCTATGCCTATCTTCATGAGAGATATTGATCTGTACTTTCTTTTTTTCTCTTCTTTTTCCTTTCTTTTCTTTCTTTTTTCCTGTCTTTGCCTGGTTTTGGTGTCTGGGTAATGCCACATAAAGTGAAATGAGAAGTGTTGCTTCCATTTCTATTTCCTGGAAGAGTTTGAGTGGAATCGATGTTAATATTTCTTCACATGTTTGGTAGAATTCTCCAGTGAAAACATCTGGGCCTGGAGATTTCTTCTGTGTGAGTTTTTAAATTACAAATTTCCTTAATAGTTATAGGGCTATTCAAATTATCTATTTCATATGGGTGAGTTGTGGTGTTTTGTTTTTTTGAGAAGTTGATTCATTTCATCTAAGTTTGTGAATTTATATGTATACATGTGATCCTAGTATTCCCTCATTATCTTTTTGAAGTCTTCAGGGTCTGAAGTGGTTTCCCCTGTTTTATTCCTAAATTTTGTAATTTGTATCATCTCTTTTCTTTGTCAGTCTTACTAAAAGATTTGTCAATTGTATTGATCTTTTCAAAGAACCAGCTTTTTGGTTGCATTGATGTTTCCCTATTGTTTTTCTGTTTTCTACTTCATTCATTTCTGCTTTTTATAATTTCTTCCTTTTTGCTTGCTTTGGGTTTATTCTGCTCTTATTTTTCTAATTTCTTAAGGTAGGATCTTAGATTATCGATTTGAGACTTTTCCTTTTTTCTAATGCAAGCATTTAGTGCTATAAGTTTCCCTCTCAGCACTGGTTTAGGTATGTCACACACATTTTAATATGTTGTAATTTTATTTTCCTTCAATGAAATGTATTTTTTTTTTCATTTCCCTTGAGACTTCCTCTTTGATCCATGGGTTACCTGAAATCTACTGTTTAGATTCCAAGTGTTTGGAGATTTGTCTGTTATCTTTCTGTTGATTTATAGTGATTCCATGTGGTCAGGAAGTGCATTCTATATTATTTTAATTTTTTAAATGTGAGGTTTGTTTTATGGCTCAGAATATATGGTGTAACTTGGTATATACTCATTGGGCACTTGAAAAGAATGTATATTCAGCTGTTGTTGGGTGGAGTGTTCCACTCAATGAGATCCTGTTGGTTGATGTATTGTTGAGGTCTTACATATCTTTGCTGACTTCCTATATAGCTCTTCTATCAGTTGTTGAGAGAGGGATTTTGAGAGCTCAAATATTATTGCAGATTTGTCTATTTCTTCTTTCTTTTTTTTTTTTCTTCTCTCATTTCTAACAGTTTTTGCTTCACATATTTTGAAGCTCTGTAATTTGGTGCATAAACATTTAGCATTGTTATGTCTTCTTGGTGGATTGACCCTTTTATCATTATGTAATGTCTCTTGCTGTCACTGGTAATTTTCTTTGCTCTGAAGTCTATGTTATCTAATATGAATATAGCCAGTGCTTCTTTTGACTAATATTTGAATGCTGTATCTTTTCCCACCTTTTACTTTGAACCCACCTATATCATTATTTTAAAAGTGAGTTTCTTATAGACAGCATATAGGTAAATGATTTTTTAAAAAAAAAACCCATTCTGCCAATATTTTGATTATTTACAGTGGGGAGAAATACCTTGTTACTGCTAGGTAGGGATGAAAGTTCTGGCTCCCTACCTTAAGAGGATGGCTAAAGGAAGTTCTTTAAACAGAAAGGAAATAATGAAAGAAGGAATCTTGGAAATGTGTGACCAATAGTTTAGGCAAAAATGTAGCATTCCACTAGGTTGGGCTAGATCTTCAAAGAGAGCTGAGATTAGGATATATGGATTCTCAGGTTGCTGCACAGTGCCACGTACACAGCTAAATTTAAACTGGCCAGGAAATCCCCACAGCCACCTGGCAGCTAACAGACAAGAGATCATGTAGGGAAGATGGCAGTTTAGAAGACATTACATATGAATAATGGCTATTATTACTTGGCATTAAGGAAGAACTTATTTCTCAAAGTCCAGTCTTCCTAACTTATTATTTCAGCCCTTACATGATGATTGATGATTTAGATTGAGCTTCCCCAGAAATAGGCCTCGAGATGAGAATTTGCATGTAATATGTTTTTGAAGTGAGACAGAGGAGGAAAAGCAGCCAGTAAGTGCGCATTATCAAGCAAGTTACCACTGTGGGCATCTGAGTGTAATCTTGTTGGGGAACTCTGGAAAGTGATGTGGAACACAGGCCTCAGAGTTAACAGGACTAAAGGGATGAGGGAGCAGAGGTATTTATACACCAGCTCCAGATAGTCAATTGCTGATGGCTGATGGGGTGGGGGAGGGGAGGTGTTAATTCTCCAACACTTCCTGCCTGCCTTGTACAAGGTCAGAGTGGGCAGCCAGATTGTAGATTCTGTATGCTGGGGGAATGGGGGATACAATGGTAAGGCCTGAGGGCATATGGGTGGGGCACTGACAACATTTGCTTCACTGGATCAGGCTCCAGCTTACTTTTCCACGCCACCAAACACACTGGGCCACTCTGCTTTCTTGAGTGAATATGTGACAGCCTCTATCTCACTGCGGTTCTCCAAACAGTAATTTCCTTCCATCTCCAGAATGGCTGACATAGGTCCTCTCCATTCCTTGGCTGGAACATCCTTTCTCCATTCCTAGAATCTCTCTGCTAAGGTTCTGCTTGCCAAACTATACTTAAATGCCAAAACTCCTCTTCCATTTGATAAGAATGTCAAGGTCATGTTTTCCATGGGGCCTTTGTGGTTTCTGCCATGTCCCCAAACAGCAGCAGCCTCTCTCACCTCTGGAGGACTCTGGTATCTTTCGTTCTCCCTCTGCGGTGCTTGTTTACAATTATACTGTAGTTATTGATGCTCTTAGCTCTGCTACCAGACTGCAGGCTCCTTGAGGTCAGGGGTTCAGCTATCTTTGCACAAATGAAGAACTCAGTAAACATTTGTGAAATATGCCACCAAACACAAATGTTGCCAGACACCCTTTGCTCAGGCTCAACTCTGAATCGCAGTGGTGTACAGAGGGGAAGAGGGCAAGGCATCTGAGCCTGCAAGACCAAATTCCAGGTTGATGAGTTTTTAAACAAGATGGGCTCTTATCTGTAGTTTCACACTCTTACCAGTAGAAGGCAACAGTCTCCTCCCATCTTTTAAGGATTCCTGCTACGGCTCCCCTGACAACTGGCCACTTTACAGAAAAGTTCACTCACTCTGAGTCTTTACTGAGAATCTACCCGAGATCCAGGGCAGGGGAGAGATGTGAGAAAAGGAAGACTGAGGTCAACCTTCAGAGGGTATAGTACAGGAGTTGAGGGTGGAGAGTAATGAAATACACATACATCAGTGAAGACCGCCTACATAGTAATGGACCTGTGTAGTCTGGAGACAGCATCTCCTTGGGTCTCAGTTTCTTCATCCATAAAACAAGGAGGTTGGAGTGGATGGTGTTTGGAGTTCCTCAGTGCTCCTAAATTCCCTCAATATACCGCAGCATGTTTATGAGCAACCTAACAGGGAGATCAGAATGTGCAGATATAGCCAGACTAGGCTTCATGAAGGAGGCTGGGGCTGGGCCCAGAAAAATGGGCAGGGCTTGGTAAGAAAGATGCCATTGCAGTAATAGAGACCCTTGTTTATACTCTGCTGGGTACTGGAGGGGTAAAAATGGCAAAGGCTTTCCCTGATTCCTAGAAATTCATGGTCTAATGGAAAAGCTGACAAGCCAACAGGTCATTGCTGTATAATTTTTACAGTACAATGGGATAAGGATTGTCATAATTCCTAACATTTATAAAATGAATCTAGAGTATTCCTCACTTTTGTGAGGTAAGACAAGAATTGTTCTTATTTTCAAGGAAACCTGACATGAAGTAGGTAGTGGGTGTGAGGTCACACAACTGTGAGTGGCGGAACTTGGGCTATAACCACATCCTGTGTTTTGTCCACTTCCTTACAACAACATGACCCCACTGATCAGTTACAAAACTGAAAATCTCAGCCATCAAACCAGAACATGAGAAAACTCCTTTGCTTGTTACTAATTAGAAAAGAAACAGATCTCTTGGTCCCTGGAGGGAAATCCAGAGCTACTTGGGTAGTATGTGCTCCACGAGGTGACAGCAGGCTGGTGTCCTTCCTCTGTCCCACGGTTACTGGCATTCTGGGCCTTCTCAGACTCCTCCCAGGCTGTCAGGAATCTCACGAGACACTTATCCCACCTGCTGAGTCACTGAATATCTGCTACGTGTGTCACTCACTCTCCGTCGCTCACTCTCCAGTCTCGTAGACAATTTGATCAACAAAGGTGCTGCAGACAGATGTAGCACCCTTTAGATCCATGTGGTTTGTGTCCCCAAGGAGACTTCTGGAAGGGCCTCTTCAACTCTGGACATTTAAGTCTCAAAATCTCAAGTTTTAGTTCTGGTTTGAGCTCAGTCACTCTAACTTTGGGGCCCTTGGTGTCTTTAATTTACAATAATCTCTCATGTGTACATAATTTTAAAATTAATAAAGTGCTTCTACATTATCTCATCCCATTTGTTCTGCTGTAACAGAAAGCCACAGACTGGGTAAGTTATAAAGAACTGAAATTTATTTCTCATCGTTCTGGGATCTGGGAAGTCCAAGATCAAGGTGCCAGCATCTGGTGTGGGCCTTCTTGCTCTGTCCTCACATGAAGGCAGAAGGTAGAAGAGCAAGAGAAAGCAAACCCACTCTTGCAAGCTCTTTTTATAGTGGAATTAATCTCTGCCCTCATAACCTAAACACCTCCCGAAAGGCCCCACCTCCCAACACTGCTGTGTTGAGGATTAAGTTTCCAAACACATGAATTTTGGGAAACACATTCAGACCACAGCGCACATCACATGATTGTTTTTATTCCTTACAACTTCATGAGGAAATTTTTTCCTCTAATTTATAAATTTTAAAAAATCTAAGGCTCCAAAAATTTTAAATTAGCTCAAATAGCAGAGTTCCATTTCAATATTACTTGATTTATTCATTCAGGAAACATTTATTAAGAACCATCTGACCATGGTCAGATGCTACTTGAGAATACAAAGGCCAAAAAATCATGTTCACTAGCCTTATGGCATGTGCATTCTAGCAAGAAGTATAAACAGAGTAACACATTTTTATGATGCAATGTAAAAGTGCTACATTAAAATGTTAGGAAGGAAAGAACAGTGAATGAGTGGCTTTTATATTCTAGGCCCTGCATAAGGAGCTTTTGTCCCAACTTCCTTTGTGATCAGTCAGGATAAGTTAAGTTATGCTGCAGAACAAAAAAGCCCAAGTCTCAGTTTATGCACACTCATACTGCATGTCCAACACGCTAACATAGTGACTCAGGGAGCTGGGTGAACAGAGGTTCCATCTCAACCACACTTTCATGACTGCAGCATCAGGGTAAAAGGAATTCTGAACTAGCAAAAGAATGTTGTGTCCCATAAGTGGCACCTGTCAATTCCATTCACAACTCATTGTACAGATCCAGCTACAAGGTCTCATTCAACCACAAGGAGGCCTGGAAGTCTTCCCTGAGCCCAGAAAGACAGGAAGAACATATATTGGTGAGAACTAAGGATAAGTAGAGAAATATTTGTACTTCAATAAAAAGTTATGCATTATCTATAGCATTCTATTCCACCTTATCATATTCTGATTCTATGGGAACTGTTTTACAACTCCAAGTTGTAAGTATCCAATAGACATATGGATTCCTTTTTTTTTTAACACACTAAGATTGATATCTTTAACGCATAAAGAACTTTAAAAAATGAATTAGAAAAATCTTAATAGAAATTTGGTGAAGGACATGAGCAGATAAGTCACAAAGAAATACACGTGGCTAATAAGTACATTCTAAGATGTTCTTGTGGGTGGGGGTGGGGTGGCCCATGGGCCCGGCCTCCTAGACATATGAATTCTGCTTTGTCTAATAGAAGTTCAGTTGAGTTGCCTTCCTTCTTTGTGGAAAAACCAATTTTGCCTCTTTTTTTTTTTCTTGGCAGCTGGCCAGTACAGGGATCAAACTCTGGGCCTTGGTTTTATCAGCACCAAGCTCTAACCAACTCAGCTAACCGGCCAGCCGAATTTTGCTTCTATTTGCATATCTATTTCAATATTCCTGATCTATGAAGACATCTGTTTTTTAGGTTCTCTTTTGAACTGTTTTATAACATCTGGTTATAACCTGGTTCCCTCATTATGAGCAAAATAAAATCTTTAACTTGTTCATTTTTATATCTGTGTGAGAGCCATGATTTTGCCTTTTTCTAAAAATGATCTTTTAGTGACATGCTTTAATGATAAGAAAAGAGATTCAGAGAGGTTAAGAAACTTGCCCAAAGTCACTCATCTAATGAGTGACGGAGGTGGAAATTCTAATCCTTTTCGTATGACCTTAGGGCCTATGTTATTTGTCCTGTATGGCTTGCAAATACTGAGATGTGGCAGAGGGAAGATTCATTCACTTTCAGGGTCCAGGAAGGCTGGATATTGAGGCTGGGTCTTGGCAAATGAGCAGAACTTCTGCAAGCAGAGAAGGGCGTTTTGAGAAGAGCAGAAGTGTCAAGAGCTGGGAAGGGCAGGGTGTGTTTAGAAAACCAGAAGAGAGACAGCAGGAAAAAGATTGCAGGGGAGCTAGAAGCAAGGGCGAGAACCGTGAAAAGCCTCTAAAGCTGTGCCAGGTGCCTGAACTCAATTGTGTGAGCCACAGGGAGTCCTTGGCGGATTTGAAGCAATCCACGAAGAGCAAGGGATCAAATCCGTGTTTTGGGAAGACATATCTGATACTGCTGTGGAGAACAGCCTAGGGGACATGATCAGAAGCAGGACACACAGTGACCATTGCAACATTATTCACAATAGCCAAAAGGTGGAAGAAACAATCCAAACGTCCATCAGCCAACAAATAGGTAACGAAATGTGGACTATTAGTCAGCCTTAAAAAGGATACATGAACATGAACCACAACATGCATGAAGCTTGAAGACATTATGCTAAGTGAAATAAGCCAGAAACAAAAGGACGAATACTGTACGATTCCACTTACATGAGGTACTATATTAGTCTGTTTATGTTGCTTATAACAAAATACATGGAACTGGGTGATTTATAAAGAAAATGAAATTTACTGCTTACAGTTTCTGAGGCTGGGAAGTCCAAAGTCCATCTGGTGATGTTGACAGTGCTCCAGGGGTCTCACATTGCAGGATGGTGGACGCAGAGAGAGGAGAGAGAGAGAAAGAGACTCTCCTCTTCTTTTAAAGCCCTCAGAACCACACCCCTGACCACCATTTTAATCCATTCACTACTGCACGGTCCTACAATCCAATCACCTCTTCAAGGCCCCACCTTTAATTACCATAATACAATTTCCCACCCTCTTAACAGTCACAGTGGGGGCCAAGTTTCTAATACATAAAACTTGGGGGACACAATTCAAGCTTCAGTGAGTTTGGGGGGACATAATTCAATCCACTACAGGTAGCTAGAATAGGCAAATGCATAGAGACAGAAAGCAGAATAGAGAGTGTCAGGGGCTGGGGGAGAAGGAAAGTGGGGAGTTATTGGGTATTAGTGGTATTAATGGGTACAGAGTTTCTGTTTGGGATGATGAAAAAGTTCTGGAAATGGATAGTGTTGATAGTTGCACACTATTGTGAATATTTTTAAAGCCAATCAATTGTACACTTAAAAATGCTTAAAGTGATAAATTTTATGTTATGCCTGTTTTACCATAATAAAAAAAAAGTTCAAAATATAAAGGCGGGGCCGGCCCGGTGGCGCACTGCTACAGTGCGCCGCTTGGGAGTGCGGCGGTGCTCCCGCCGAGGGTTCGGATCCCGCATGCAGACCGGTTCCCGCTCACTGGCTGAGCGAGGTGTGGGAGCAACACTGAGGGTTGCGATCCCGTTGCCGGTCCCGGTCCGGTACGGGCGTGACACTGAGGGTTGCGATCCGTTGCCGGACATGAAAAAAGACAAAAAATATATATATATATAAAGGCAGGGAGACCATTGCATAGTCTACGTGAGAAATGCCAAGGGCCCCAACTACAGAGACAGGAGGGACCAGACAGATGAATTCCTGAGTCATCCAGGGCTCAAATCCAGAGGCTGCTCTCCCCAGCAGGTTTCTCTTCAGGGCTCACATGCTTTGATTCAAAAATTCTCTGGTTCTATTATGCTACCCTTATGAATAATCTATTACATCTTTGATATAGTGCCTGGGCCAATGCCTGACCCATAGTAAATGCTTAATGCCAATGTACTGGATGAAGAAAGGAAGGAATAAAAAGACAGAAGTCTATACCAGTGGCTCTCAGTGGTTGCAGAAGAGAGGCAATGGCATCTTAGAATCACTGGGAAGCTTTTCCTAAATAAACTTGCTTCTATCCTTCGAGGAATCCTCTCCGGCCCCCACACCCAAATTCCAATATGTTCTGAGGAAGGATGGAAGCTGGGGGATGAGGGACCCGGGTGAGGTGGGTACCTGGCAGGTGAGGAATCCAAGCGTACAGTTGGACTTTAGCCTCAGTGGACCCGGGGACACTTGGAGTAGAAAAGAGAAGTGCTGTGCTTGGGAGGATAAGAGCTGAGGATTGGCCGAAATGTGGTTGGTTCCTCAGAAGCCAATGACGCTTTTTTCTGTCTTCTACCTCCCCAGTCTGTTTAGTGATGACCTTGTGTCTCCATTATAAATCCACTGTTTCAGCTGAAGCTGTGACTCTGCAGCTCCATTAAGGGTCTCCTGGGGGCAGTCAGGCATCCACTGTGTGCATTAGAGCCGAGACAGAGCAGTCTGGGAGGCACCAGGAGCTGGGGTCAGGGGAGAGGGGAGCTGGGTTGCTGTCTCCTCTCCTCCCCCTGCCTCCTCCAACCAGCAACCCCAGCAGATCCAAGGTGCCTGATTAAGGGTGTCTCTGCACCAAGTAGGTCACCGTCCCTTCTTGGGCCTCTGTGTCCTATGCAATGATAATTCCTTCTATGTGTGAGCAGTTTTCTTAGGCAGAGCCCGTCTGTATATAGATGCAGGCAGCATTGCAGGTGGTTGGACTTGGGCTGCCTGGCTTGGATCCACCAACTTATCAGCTGTGTGATCCAAGATAAGTTCCTGAACCTGAATGCTCCATTAACTCCAGTTTCCTTTCCAGTCAAATGGAAATCATAATGTCACCAAACTCATCGGGTTGCTATGAAGACTACGAGAGACAGAGCATGAAAAAAAAAGCTCACAGCACAGCACCTGATCCACAGGAATCAATTACAGATGCCTGTTACTGCTGCTGCTCTTGTTGTTATAATGAGATGAGTGGGACAAGATGATTTCTAGGGTCCTCTCAGGTGCTAATATCCTGTTTATTCATTAAATAAATATTTATTGAGCCCTCATATGCAAAACCCTCTCCTAGAGGTGGAGAATACAGAATTAAATAAAAAGGAGATAACGCCCCATCCTCGTAGAGATTACATTTTAGTTGGGAAGATAAACAATATGCAATAAACATAATAAATAAGGAAACTATATAATGTATAAGGAGGTGATAAGAGCTATGAAAGGAATAGAGGAAGGTAAGGGGGTCAGGGAGTTTGGGGGCAGGTGGTTTGTGATCTGAATGGGTGCTCAGGAAAAGCCTCATTGAGAAGGTGACATTTGAGGAAAGACTTAAAGGAGGTGAGACCATGAGCCCTGCAGGCATCTGGGGGAAGAAAAACCCAGGCAAAGTCAGTAGCCGGTGCAAATGACCTGAGGTAGAAGCGTGTCTGGCTGTAACTAGAGAGGAGTAAGTGGGATGAGGAGGAGTAGCAGGTGATCAGGGGGATAATGGGGACCAAAACTGTAAAGCCTTGTAGCTTATTGTAAGGACTATGGCTTTTACTAAGAGAAATGGGAAGCTGGGGTTGGGGTGCATGGGACAGTGAAAAGATGGTAGGATCAAAGTGTCATAGCCCCAGTGGACAGGAGTCAGGGATCTAGAGGAGGAAGGTGGAAAGATAGGAGGTGGTAAGCACAAAATTGAGTGATTGGTAACTGAGAGGCCAGATGTGGGAGGATCATCCACGCACATGTGGAAACCAGGAATCAAGATGGAAGTAATGTTAGCATGAGCGGCTGTGAGGCAGGAGCAAAAATCATCAGTGGTTTAAAATACAGACTTTGACTTATGATGGCATTACATCCCAATAAACCCATCATCAGTTGAAAATATTGTTAAGTTGGGCCGGCCTGTGGCTCACTCGGAAGAGTGCAGTGCTGATAACACCAAGGCCACGGGTTCGGATCCTATATAGGGATGGCCGGTTACCTCATTGGGTGAGCGTGGTGCTGACAACACCAAGCCAAGGGTTAAGATCCCCTTACTGGTCATCTTTTTAAAAAAGAAAGAAAGAAAGAAAGAAAATATCGTTAAGTCAAAAATGCATTTAATACACCTGACCTACTGAACATCATAGCTGAGTCTAGCCTACCTTAAATGTGCTCAGAACACATACATTAGCCTATAGTTGGGCAAAATCATCCAACACAAAGCCTATTTGATAATAAAGTGTTGAATATCCCATGTCATTTATTGAACACTGTACTGAAAGTGAAAAACAGAATGGTCATATGGGTACTTGAAGTACAGATTCTTCTGGACGCATATCACTTTTGCAACATTGTGAAGTAAAAAATCACAAATTGAATCATCATAAGATGAGGGCCATCTGTTTAGGTTTTATTGTTATTTAGGTATGGCGAGGCCAACAGATCAGGAGTCAATTGCCATTGAAAGATGGTTTGCTGTACTCATAGATCCCAATACAACATGCCACAGGGGGGGCCACACAGAGAAGCACCAGGGTCAGTCAGGAAGCAGAGGGAGCAAGAGCCTTTCCAGTGGTTCCACGGGAAGGATTGGGCAAGGCAGGGTCAGTAGGCTCAGGACTGCGTAGTTTGAATAATTTCAGCAGGTGGGTGGATGGTGGCCAAGTCTGAGAGTCCAGTAAAGGAGGTGGCTGGAGCATGGGCTCTGGTCTGGTTGACTTGCATAAGAAAAGCATGCTTGCAGGTGTGTTGTTTGCTACGTCTAGGAATTAGCTAAGCCCAGGTGGTTGGGGTAGCCCTTCCAAGGTCAGCAAGGCCCCGAGATGGCAAAGCATCTGAATATAAAAGGTATGGTTAATACGATCAGGAAGTGAGGGGGGTGCGACTGGGGGTCAGTAAATGGCCTCAGCAATGAGGTGCTGGGTGGTATAGCTGCTGGTGTAAGAATGAGGGCTGCAGGTTTGGAGGGAGGAGGCAGACAGCATAGAATAGAAGCGACCCAAGGAGCCAGAGGACAACTACCCCATCTCCTCATGGTAGGGCAGTGGAGGGAAGAGACCACCCCTGGAGAAGGCTACAAGGGTGGGGAAGCCAGATTTCATGTAGCAAGAAGGTGAAGGGAAAATTGGGGGAAAAGTTGAGGATGTAAAGCTCAGGGATGTTCTCCTTGGCATGAAGTCGCATATAAAGAGTTTCAAAACCGTCATCTCAGTGGTTTTGCATTTTTTAAAAAATCAGGTGTTTAATCCCTTTCTGTTGCTTATAACATAAATACCTGAAACTGGGTGATTTATGAAGAAAACAAAATTTATTGCTTACAGTTTTGGAGGCTGGGAAGTCCAAAGTCCAGGGAACACATCTGGGGAGGGTCTTCTTTGGTGGTGACTTTACAGCAATGCAGGGGTCTCATGTGGCAGAAAATGGCAGAGCAGAGAGATAGGTAGTTCCTCACGTACTCTCCTTGTAAAGCCCTCAGAAGCATGCCCACTATTCCAAAAATGGATCGATGCATTCAGGAGGGTGCAGTCCTACAATCTAATCACCTCTGCAAGGCCCCACCTTTCAATTACCATAATAGGATTTCCCACCCTCAACAGTTGCAGTGGGAATCAAGCTTCTAATACATGAACTTTGGGGAACACAATTCAATCAATCCAAAGCATCAGGGCAACTTTCTTTTTTTTTAAAAAATAAAATCTTATATGGAACCACAATGTAAAAACCAAGTAAAACAGAAATCTATAATTTCAAATTTATAAGTGAAGCTACTATAAAGCCAAACAATGAACTCATGTGTCAAAATTTGGTACATAAGACATTTTGGTGAGGTGTTGCTTTGGCCATTGCCTTTTTTAAAAAGTTAAAAATGTATCTGTGAAATGAAATTCAAATAAAATGTTTCTAGAATTCCTGGGGCTTCCAAGGGACACTGAATTGAGTGCATCAGCCTCTGGAAAGTGAGAGTCAGAGAAGAGAAGGGAAGGAGGAGAGATGGGGAAAAGGAGACTGCTTTTAGTTTGTTATTAGCCTCAGAGAACTATTTGATATTTTAAAACTCTATACATTGTAATTTCGATAAGAGGAAAAATAAAAAAGAAGGGAAAAAGGAAAAAGAAAGATAATTACACCATTTCCTTTAATCCAACAGTTTACTGTAGTAAGAATTCAATAAATCCCCATTTTACAGCTACAGAAGTTGAGGGTGAAAGAGGTTAAGTAATTAGCACATAGCAGGTGACTCTGGCACTTGTCCCAGGTCGGCCAATTCCGAAAGTCTGTGCTTTTCCCTGTTGTACAGCCTCACTCATCTGAGGAAGAAATGGCCAGTAGACCAGTACACTTGGCGATGGGAAATTGCCAGACCTGACATCTCCTTCCTTATCTGCTACTGATGCCAGAAACTCCTGTAAGAGAGAAGGCAGAAGCTTCCACTCTCCAGGCATCAGTAAAGCAAGTGGCTCTCCTTTGCCACTCCCTAGTCACTTTCACTGTGATTTCCTGCTGGAAGTAGCAGACACCTGCTGTACCTGGCTGGGCCTTTTTCTCTTCCCTGCAACGCTTCTCTCCAATAGGGCCTGCTTTGGAGAAAGCACAAACCCAAGAGCCCGCCCATGAGGACAGAAAACTGCCGAGTGCATGCTGTCCTCTCCCTCACTGTCCTTCCACCCTGACCTACGCTTAGACAACCAGATGCTCTCTTCCAAGATTTTGAATCTTGAGCAAGTAAGTGAAGGCTGAAGGAGGAATGGATGAGTCTGCCTGACAATTTCTGCTACAGACCTTTCAAGTGGCTCTTGCTTCTGCAGTGTATTGGTTATTTACTGCTGTTTAACAAATTGCCCCCAAACATAGTGACTGAAACACTAAACATTCATGATGTCACAGTTTCTGTGGGCCAGGAATTCAGGAATAGTTTAGCTGAGTGTTTGCAACATAGAGTTTCTCACATGGGTTCATTACACATACCCGCAGGGGCTGCAGTCATCCGAAAGCTCAAACGTGGCAATAGCATCTGCTTCTGAGGTGGCTCCTTCACACATGGGCTGTTGGCAGGAGTTCCGAGTTCCTGGCCACATAGGCCTCTCCCTAGGCCGCTGAGTCTTCATGCTGTGGCAGCTACCTTCCCCACAGTGAGCAAACCAAGAGAGTGGACAAAGAGAAGCCTGTAGTGCTCTTGATGACCTCACCTCCAAATGAGGTCACTTCTGCTTTCTTGTATTCCTTAGAAGCAAGTCACTGAGTTCAGCCCACACTCAAGGTGACGGGCATCAGAGTCCAGCTCTTGGAGGAAGGAGTAACAAAGATTTTGTGTGTGAAAGTTGTCGGCAGGGTGGATTCTTTTGAGCCTCTCTCCTCGGCTTGTAGACGGCCGTCTTCTCCCTGTGTCTTCACATGGTCCTCCCTCTGTGTGTGTCTGTGTCC
>NW_007731879.1:104596-113109 GCF_000696425.1 Galeopterus variegatus
GGGCCGGCCTGTGGCTCACTCGGTAGAGTGCGGTGCTGATAACACCAAGGCCACGGGTTCGGATCCCATATAGGGATGGCCGGTTCGCTCACTGGCTGAGCGTGGTGCTGACAACACCAAGTCAAGGGTTAAGATCCCCTTACCGGTCATCTTTTAAAAAAAAAAAAAAAAAAAAAAAGGTTCCATGTGTGGCTTAATGCTGCACTGCTGTTGTCTATGAAGTTCCTAATATTTTTTGAACCACAGACCTTGCATTTTCATTTTGCACTGGCCTCTCCAAATTATGGAACTAGTCATGCTAGATTGTCTCCCTATAAACTTCCTCATGTTTGAATTAGTCTGAATTTTTTTTTTTTTTCTCAGTTGCCTACAAAACTCTATGACAATGTTGGAGTGGGCTGGACTGAAGCCATGTTGGTACCTAAAATTTCCTGGGCTGTAGAAAATGTTAAAAGACAATTTTTTTGCTTGTTTGTTTGTTTCTTAGCATGTAGTTCTCCAAGTTCCCTCTTTTCGCATGGTTATTTGATATTTTGAAACTTGGTTACGGGGCAAGATGACATTATTCTCACAAATGTGAAGTTGCCTTCCAGCCAGCCTGGAGCTGCAGACTTGCACACACTATCCAGACTCTGGGAACCCAAGGAAGACATCAATAAAGCTCTGCTGATCCCACCCCTCAAGCAGGACCTGAGACAACAGCAAGGACAGGATCAGAAACCAAATGGGGCCTTGTTGAGACCTTGCTCCTGGCTCCTTGCACAGAGTCCCCGAAGCTCACACCCCACTCCCTCCTGCTTTTCATTTCCCACATTCCACTCCATCAGCCCCTTTCTAAAACCCCTCAGTAAACCTGAGTCTTAGAGATGGCTTTAGCCTGCCCATTCTCCTTCAGGTTTACTGGAGAGATGGATTAGCATAACATCTCTCCTCAGGTCACTGGTATTCCTGAATAAATGCTGACTTCCATTTTCACCAACATTTGACTTTTGAGTGGTTTGCTTTTGTTTGGGGCAGACAGCCAGACTTGGGTTCAGTAACAAGATTTCGACAAGCCTAAGCCAGGAGCTGAATGCCCTGGGTTAACAGATTTTGGTGAATCAAGCCAGGGGTTTTGTTTTGGGCCAACAGCCGGACTTGGGCCAGGTATCGATACAGTAGCCTTTTCCTGTTCCTATTTGTGTGCACTGCTGACCGGCACACAGTAGGCACTCAGCCAGTAATTCTTGATTAAGGATATTGATGCAATTGTAAGTTATATACAAGATCCTAAGAACAGTTCCTGATTGTGTGGTTCATAAGGGCAAGGGTGATATCTTCTGTGATCGTCGCTATATCCCTGGCACACAGATAGTAATTGGTCAATAAATATTTAACTGAACAAAAAAGCAGGCAAGGAAGGAAGATTACAACCCAAATGTGTCTAACTCCAAAGCCTGTGTTCTGTCCTCTATACTACTGTTTCTTCGAGAGCTTCATATTGGTTTTGAATCTGTCTGTGGCCTTGTATTACTGTGTCGGGCTGACAGTGTCCTGCCATCAGACTGCAAGCTCCATGCCAGCAGGGACCACATCTCTTCTTCCACCTGTGTTGTCCTCGAGCCTGAAACAAAATCAGCCATGGGTATGAGTTGGATGAATGGTAGATGGGACCGGAGTCATAGGCTAAGCATCAAGGTGGACACAAACAAAGGTCTGCTCTTGCGTATTTATCAGCTGAAAATACTTACACGGGTTGTGTGAGTTGCTGGAAGAGGAGACTAACCCTTTGCCTTGGAGTGGGAGGGTGAAGTGTTAGGGATGGAAGTTGTACTTTCCATACCAATGTACCACAGACGGGGGGCTTAAACAATGGACATCTGTGCCCTTGTGGCTCTGGAGGCTAGAAGTCTGAGATCGAGTTGTCGGCAGGGTGGATTCTTTTGAGCCTCTCTCCTCGGCTGGTAGACGGCCGTCTTCTCCCTGTGTCTTCACATGGTCCTCCCTCTGTGTGTGTCTGTGTCCTCATCTCCTCCTCTTATAAGGACACCTGTCATATTGGATTAGGGCCCACCTACATGACCTCATTTTAACCTAATTATCTCTTACCCTGTCTGCAAATATAGTCACATTCTGGAGTACTGGGGGTTAGGACTTCAACATATGGACTGGAGGGGGGGCGGCACAATTCAGCCCAGAACAGCGGTCTTACCACTCATGGAGGGAGAGATGGGTGAGGGCAAGCAGGCCTTGCCTTATGTCCAGAAATATGCTGATGTGGTTCTGGGAAGGGCAAAAGGGTCTTCAAGGAAATGTTTTTTAGGGCATCTTGCTTCATAACAAAGCATCACTGAGGATTCAGGAGTACGTTGGCCCTCCTTCCCTGTGCCCTGCCACCCACCATGGGTGGGTCCACTGCCCCCTGCAGAAGCCAACACCCAGCCCATGGGCCCTCAGCCCTAT
The DNA here is from genome assembly GCF_000696425.1 of Galeopterus variegatus. Lineage (NCBI taxonomy): Eukaryota > Metazoa > Chordata > Mammalia > Dermoptera > Cynocephalidae > Galeopterus > Galeopterus variegatus. Next base: position 107,039 of record NW_007731879.1, read on the forward strand.
CTTGCTCTGGAGTCTGACTGCTGGGGTCAGGCTGGCCCTTACTGTCCTTTCCAAAAACGACCTCAGCAACTACCCCCTTTTCTGGGGGGGGGGGGTTGGAGACCATTAGAAACTACAGAGAAAAAGTATTCCTCAAGAAAGGCTGTGTTTTTCCACAATCGAGAAACCTAATAGGGTATTGAAAAATGGAACCCTTGGAAAATAATGATGGAAATTTGGTCCAGGTACCATATCAGAAATAAATCCTTCCCTGCATATAAGTCTTCATTATGTGGATGGGCAAGTCCACAGTGTTAGTTGTATAAGAAATGTAACTGTTTTTCCATAACTGAGAGCAAGCCATTTTCTGAGCTCCTGGTCTTCCAGAGGGCAAAGATAATCTTCAGCATTTCAGGGTCTTCAGGGTGCTCCTGTAGTGCCAAGGAATGTGGGTGGGGTCATCTGGTCCTTGGCTGTCATCATCCATCTGCACTGATACCCCCTGAGATGTCCTTGTTCTCTCCCTGCCCTCAAAGCCTGGCCCCTGCTGGTCACTGCTACGTCCACTGGCTTCCTGGCCCACAGCCCACAGCTCTTGGGTTTACAGGAAACGTTCTGCTGCCCCCTGCACCACGCTGAGGCAGGTGGGGCTCTGGGTGGGCTCTCCTTGCCCGCTTAGGGAGTCTTCAGGGATTCCTTTTATCTTCATGCAGCACTGACACCCACCTAAGAAAAATGGGAATATGGATTCCCTCTGCCCAAGATTTCCCAAAGACCTCTGTGTTTTGGGTCATGTTCCCTTCTGTTCCCAGGACTTAGCTCCTGAGCCAGGATGAAGGGCCATTTGCAAGAACCAGACCAGTGCTTAAGTGCTCTGCACTCCTCCGACAGTCCCTGAGTCCCCTGTCAGAGAACTTTCTCTGGTCTGGGGATGGAGTAGCTGATCCTTTCTTTAATCTTCTCAATCTATGGCATAATTGTGCCCTCCCAGGTTTTTGAAACTCAAACTCTAGGCTTTTGTAACTCCAATGTATTTCTTTCTGCTTTTCTGCTGTATCTTTGGGTAGATGACAAATGGAAAAGGAAGTGGGCGGGGGGTTGGAGGCAGGGAGTGTGGAGAGGGTAGAGGGGAACCTCAGTGCAATATCTCAAAATATTGTCCTGCCACATCTGTATTTATAGGTGTTTTCTCCCTTCAGGAAGTGTTGCTTCTATTTGCTCTGGGCCATCTCATGTCCAGTTTTGATGGCTCCATCAACACTGACCACACAGCTCCTTGCTTCTGTCTCAAGGAGGTGAGATTCCACCCAACCAGAACATCACCCCCGATGGGCCTTGCCTTTGCCACAGAATTACTCTCCTCAACTGGCCCCTCTCTGGACACAACCTAAGATTCCTCCACCTGTCTTCTCTCTTATGCTCCTGGACCCTTCTGTTTGCTCCCCCTGCAACTACATTCCCCCACCCCATCCCTATCTATTTATCTGCTTCTCTTCATTTCTCCATAGATCCCTTTACCTTCTTTTTTGTCTCCACGTTTTGAAGTAGTGACATAGTGATATTGTCACTAGTTCCCCCACTCAGGTTTAATTCACTTCTCAACTCACTGCAATTTAGCATCTGTGTAGTAAACCTTACCCAAAGAGAGTTCTGGCCTTGGCCCTTGGCTCCTGGGAGGTGATCTCTAAACCCTTGAAATGTCCTGCCTGATAAGAGTGTCTTGTTTACCTGGGGGCCTTGAGCCACACTGGACAGCCTAACAATGCGATGCATGAGGGTTGGAGACTAAAGATCAGCCACACAGGTAGCCACCATGTCTATGTGATGAAGCCCCAATAAAAACTCTGCACAACAAGTCTCAGGAGAGCTTCCCTGGTTGGCAATACTCCACGTGTGTTGTCACATGTCATGGCTGGGAGAAGACAGGGCTGTGTACAAGTCCCTGGGGAGAGGACAACAGGAAGTTCCATGTGTGGAACCCTCCTGGACTCTGGCCCATGCATCTCTTTCCTTGGCTGATTTTGATCTATATCCTTTCACTGTAACAAATTGTAACCATGAGTATAACAGCTTTCAGTTAGTTCTACCAGAGCTTCTAGCAAATTATCAAACATGAGAGAAGCATTGCAGACCCTGAACTTTGCAGCATCCACGCATTTACTCAAACTCTCTCCCAAAGGCACAGATTCCCACTTTCTAGGTCCTTTCCTCAGTCACCCTTCCCTGACCTCTCTGTGGCCTTTGACACTGTTATCAGACCCCTTTCATCTCCTATTGGTCTCCTGACCTCCCTCTGTTCTCTGACTTCATTTTCTTGTCCCCTTTAACTTCTTTTCCTTGATCATTTCTTGTATGTTTCTTATCATTGCCCAGTGTATTAGTACGTTTCTGTTGTTCATAAATACCTGGAAATGGGTAATTTATAAGAAAACGAAATGTATTGCTTATAGTTTTGGAGGCTCGGAAGTCCAAAGTCCAGGGAACACATCTGGTGAAGGTCTTGTTCATGGTGACAATAATGCAGGAGGTCTTACATGACAGAATGGCAGAGCAGAGAGAGAGAGACTCTCATGTGCTCTCCTTTTAAAGCCCTCAGAATCATGCCCATGACCACCATTATTAATCCATTCATTCGGGCATGATCCTCAGAATCTAATCACCTCTTCAAGGCCCCACCTTTTAATTGCCATAATAGGATTTCCCACCCTCTTAACAGTCACAGTAGGGATCAAGCTTCTAATATATAAAACTTGGGGGACACAATTCAATCTTTAATTGCCATAATAGGATTTCCCACCCTCTTAACAGTCACAGTAGGGATCAAGCTTCTAAGACATAAAGCTTGGGGGACACAATTCAATTCATATCACCCAGTGAAAGACTCAGATCACTGTCATTGCAAATCTCCAACTTGGTCCCCTGCTCTGTGCTCTTGTGCCTTTGTTCTAGTGACCTGTGTGAATAATTTAAAACCAGGTAAACCTTACACACGTATACCTGGTATATTCTAGATATATGCCCTGTGTTGGACACATGTTCTGCAAATATTTTCTCCCAGTCTGCGGCTTGCTCCAAGTCTCTGTCCTAGGTCCTCTTCTCTCTAATCCAGGCCTGCAACTCCACCTATCATTTCTATGAGGGTGACATTCAACTGACATCTACAGCTCTGATAGCCTTTCCGACATTCCAATCACCTGATGGACCCCTCTGTGCAGCATTTGAAACTTGATGTGTCTGTCCACAAATGACCTCATTATCTTTCCCTCATCTTGGTCAATGGCATTATTTTGCTAGCATAGGATGAGAGCAACTTGTGCTGCAGACACTTGACCCTGGTCCATCACCTGGGTCAATTCAGTGCTGTCTCCCTACTCCTGGCTCAACTCACCAAAATCTGTTGCCCTGGGGCATTCAGCTCTGGCTTTGGCTTGGATTCCCATTTTGGCTCAGTTCCTGCCTCCCTGGCTCCTGATTTGGTGCAACTCCTGGCTCGTTTCAGGTTCTGCCTTAGCTCCTGATTCAACCAGTATAGGAGTTCCATTCAATTTACCTGCCCTGATCAGGTATGGGGCACTCCAGACTACTACTCATAGGTCTCTGCTGCACCCTTACCAGTCACCACCCTTTTCTCCAGACTGCCTTGACCCCCTGTACACACACACATACACAATTAATGCTTTGAGTATTAGCTTGAACATTCCAAGATCTGGCAGACTTTAGATAATACAGCTTTCAGTCTTGGAGCTCATACTATGCACCAGCTAGTAACAAGCTGAAAGTCTGTTTTAACCAACATATAAAGTACTTCTTGGGGGGTAATTTTTGTTGTTTCTGTGTTTATCAATTATTTTATGTTTATATTCTTTATTTTTAAAATTAAGAGATATATAGCTCTCTGTATATAACCTTACATCCACCTATAACCAGAACTAGCATCCTGAATTATATCTTTTCACTCCTTTCTCTGTCTGTTCACATATAAAAGCATATTTACAGTTACATGGCAATTCTGTTTGCTTGTATTTACCAATGTAGAATCATTCTATACGTACTACTCTGCAATTTGCTTCTTTTTCACTTGACAATTTATTCTGGACATTGCTACAAGAAGGTAAATATAGATCTAACTCTATCTTTTTTTCTTATTTATTCACATATTCACAATTTTGCATAAATAGGATTCTACTCCTGTTTAATCCCCCAAACATCTGGAGAAACATGGCACTCTTACATCTCTATGTAGCACTTACCTCCTTGTGTAGTGTGTGCTTTTTAAAAATGTGTGTATCCATGACCAAACAGTAAGCTTATAACCTTATTAGTACTGTGCCTCCTCCAGATTAAGAGCCCAAGTAATGTCTACTGACTGAATGAAAGCTTATATCATTACTCTTTCTACTTTATGGTTGGATAAGAGACTCAGAGCACTAAACAACTTGCCCAACAACCCACAACTAAAATACTCACTTATTAGTTCAATAAGAAGACAAACACGGGCCGGCCCGTGGCTCACTCGGGAGAGTGTGGTGCTGATAACACCAAGGCCATGGGTTCAGATCCTATATAGGGATGGCCGGTTGGCTCACTTGGGAGAGCGTGGTGCTGACAACACCAAGGCAAGGGTTGAGATCCCCTTACTGGTCATCTTTATAAAAAAAGAAAAGAAGACAAACAGCCCAACTAAAAAGTAGACAAAAACATTTAAGGAGAAACAGATTTGCATGGCCTCAAAGTATCTGTCCCCAATTTTTATTAATCACAAAGGGGAAACCAGTAACTTTACAGTGGAGACACATGACAGACACCACCTTAACCAAGTAATTGAGGTTAACATCATCAGTAATAAAACAGATTGACAGTATGTACCCCTTGATGGAATGTGCTAGGAGGGCACATTACTTTGTGGTATTTGACCAAAAATTCATAACATCAATCTAATCCTGAGAAAACACAGAGTAAGCCAAATTGAGAGGCACCCTATAAAATATCTGGTCAATACTATTCAAAAGTGTCAAGGCCATAAAAGACAAGGAAAATCTGAGGAACTGTTACAGATTGGAGGAGACTAAAGAAACTTGATAATTAAAGACAATGTGGGATCCTGGATTGCGTCATGGAACAGAATAAGGACAACAGTACATTGTGAAATCCAAATAAAGTCTGTAGTTTAGTTAATAGTATTTTCCCAATGTTAATCCTTAGTTTTAATAATTGTGCTGTGGTTATTGTCTTAGTCCGTTTTGTGTTGCTGTAACAGAGTACCTGGGACTGAGTAATTTATAAACAATAGAAGTTTATTTGGTTCAAGGTTCTGGAGGGTAGGAAGTCTGAGAGCATGGCATCAACATCTGGCAAGGGCATTTGTGCTGTGCCATCTCATGGAGGAAGGAGGAACAGCAAGAACAAGAGAGCAAGAGAGGGTAGACTTGCTTCTAGAACAGCCCACTCTCACGATAATGAGCCCCTTCCTGTGATAAGGAATCCACTTTATGAGGGGAAAGTCCTCATAGCCTAATCACCTCTTAACAGTCCCTATCTTAATATCATTACAATGGCAATTACATTTCTTTCTTTTTTTTTTTTTTGTCTTTTTTGTGACCGGTAAGGGGATCGCAACCCTTGGCTTGGTGTCGCCCGCACCGGCCATCCTTATATAGGATCTGAACCCGCGGTGGGAGTGCCGCTACGCTCCCAAGCGCTGCACTCTCCCGAGTGCCACGGGGCCGGCCCGGCAATTACATTTCAACATGAGTCTTCCAGGGAACATTTAAACCATAGCAGTTATGTAAGACGTTAACATTAGAAGAAACTAGATGAAGGGTATATAGAAACTGTTTGTACTATCTTGCAACTCTTCTGTAAGTCTATTTTATTTCAGAATAAAAAGGTTTTAAAAATGGGCAAAAGACTTAAACATTTTACCAAAGAGAATATGCAAATATCAAGTAAGCACATGAAAGACACCCAATATTATTAGTCATTGGGAAAATACAAATTTAAACATCAATGGGATACTACCACACACTCACTAGAATGGTTGAATTTATTTATTTTTTCATGTGAGAATTTTTTTTTTTTTTTTTTTTTTTTTT
>NW_007731879.1:114304-115432 GCF_000696425.1 Galeopterus variegatus
CCATTTTGCAGTCCCACCAACAATGTATGAGAGTTCCTTTTTCTCCGCATCCTCGCCAGCACTTATCATTCAGAATGGTTGAATTTAAAAGATCAGTCACGCAAAGTGTTGACAAGGATGTGAAGCAACTGGAACTCTCACACACACTGATGGGGGAATGTAAAATGGTATTACTTTGGAAAACAATCTGGCAATTTCTTAAAAAGTTACACATACCATACAACCCAGACATTACCATCTTAGGTATTTACCCAAGAGAAATGAAAGCATATGTTCATACATAGACTTGCACAAGACTATTCATAGCAGCTTTTTTGGGTAATATGCAAAAACTGGAAACAACCAAAATGGCCATTAGCAGGTTAATAAATAAGCAAATTCAGAACTATCCATACACTACAATACTACTGAGCAATAAAAAGAAATAAACTATGGATACATGTGACAACAGAGAAATCTCAAAATAATTATCCTTAGTGAAAAAAAGCCAGACAAAAAAAACAATACATCATGTATGTTTCCAGTTATGCAAAATTCTGGAAAATACAAACTAATCTATAGTGGCAGAAAGCAGATCAGTAGTTGCTTGAGCACAGAGGTGTGGGATGGGACATATTTCACCAGTTATGGAGAGGGAGGTGATAGGACATTTGTGGGTTTTGCAGAGATTAGGGTTTCATGTCCTGAAGCGGCATCCGTTGAAGGTATGAGACAAGTGTGACTGGGATTGAAAGTAAGAGCTGACTGCAGCTAGCAGAGTCCTGTAATTTATATCCTGGTGTATTAGTCCATCTTGTGTTGCTTATAACAAAATACATGGAACTGGGTGTTTTATAAAGAAAAACGACATTTACTGCTTACAGTTTCTGAGGCTGGGAAGTCCAAAGTCCATCTGGTGGGGGCGACAGTGACCCAGGGGGTCACACATTGCAAGATGGTGGAAGCAGAGAGCCAGGAAGACACCCTGTCCTCTTCTTTTAAAGCCCTCAGAACCATGCCCCTGACCACCATTTTTAACCCACTCACTACTGCAGGGTCCTACAATCCAATCACCTCTTCAAGGCTCCACCCTTAATTACCATAACAGGATTTCCCACCCTCTTAACAGTCACAGTGGGGGCTAAGATT
>NW_007731879.1:116140-138694 GCF_000696425.1 Galeopterus variegatus
ACCCTTAATTACCATAACAGGATTTCCCACCCTCTTAACAGTCACAGTGGGGGCTAAGATTCTAATACATAAACTTGGCGGACACAATTCAAGCTTCAGTGAGTTTCGGGAAGACACAATTCAATCCACTACACCTGGGGAGGATTTCCCTCAACCCTTGGCAAAGGGTTTTGCTGCTATGGCAAGTAGAAGATTCTTATTAACTCGCTCTGAGTTTCACAGAGGAAGGCAACTCACTTGCGTCTTTCTCCACAGGGTGCCTCCAAACCACAAATTCCTGATTCCTACTCTGGTTTATTCTAATAAGAACTAGGCTGATCTCTTAATCCCTGTTTAAAGGGTCCGTGTTTATTGAAGCCATAAACTCTGGGGAAAAGATCATAAATTACTCTTTAGCTGGGTCCAGAGAATGAGGAGGGTGCGGGACTAGGAATGAGCACACAGAAGTAATATTATTAGGAATCTTGTCTGTTTCTCTGGTGTGTTTCCTTGTAGGTACACTCCTGTGAACCCGTGTGCCGGGAATCCCCATTTACCCCTCCAGACCCAGCTCTCCACTCTCTACCCGACTCTGTGCATAGAAGGAGGGGTCAGCAGCACTGACCACATCACCCCTGCCTTCAGCTTCCAGCTGGGTTTGGGCACTAGTAGGAAATCAGAGGAGAGAGAGAGATTGGGGTATTCATTCCCCAGCTCTCTCCCTGCCATGCCACTGTTCCTCAGAGACTGTGGTTCCTTAAGGCTACAGCTCTCGGCAGGTGCCTCCTCTCCCATGATCAGAGCCTCCAACTAGTTCCAATACAGCTCCCTCCTTTGACCCTTCGGGTCCTGAGATGCCAATATCTTCCCACTATTCCAATAATCCCTGGTGCTTTATCCTCCAGGTCAATTCCCTTAATCCCGGTCACACCTTTGTACACAGTTTATCTTAAACTCCCAATTAGTCCTTTGTGCACTCCCTCTCCGGCTACAACTCTGACTGAATGTCAGCCCCCAAACACCACTTTCATCCATTGTCTTTATCTCCCAGCAGTGTGCAACTGATTGATACACCTCCCCTGATACTGCCCTCGCATCTTGGCCTTCGGTCTCCTACCGTTGCTCCTGTTCTTTCTCTCCAGATTGCTGTTTCCATACACCCACCTGCCCGTCAGCCATACCTATGCTGATACTGCTCTGTCTAAAATCGAAGTTTTCTCTTCCTCAACCAGCACCCCTACCGTGCTCTTCTACTCGGCTCACGTCATCTTCCCTCCTCCCAGACACAAAAGCTGGAAAATTAGGTGATATCTGGGTCCCCAGAGGAACCCAGTGGGCGGGCCACTCCCAAAGCCTCCCACATAAACACAACTTAAGCAAACGTGAAACCAGCTCCTGTCCTTGCTATACAAATATAGCTGCAAGGCAATTCCCCCTCCAATCACACCGCCATCCTTAAATCCCTCTGCAGAAATTCTGGCAGCTCCATTGCCTCCCACCTGCCCCTTTATGCAAGCCCTATTCACTCAACCTCCTAGTGGACGGAGCTTTCCCTCTCCCTTTTATTCTAGGTCCCCACTTATCTCTCACCTACTGCTGAGGTCTCCCCATTGATTCCTCCCTTCCATTTCGCCCCCATAATCCGGTCCCCACAATGCCGCAAAGCACAAGTCTGAGCAAAAGCCCTCAGCGGCTCCTCCCCAGTGCCTGCAAATGCTCGCCCCCTCTTTCGCTTCTCTATTGAATGTGTGAATTTTTTTTCTTTTTTTTTACGAAAAGCTCCTATTTAAAAATTAAAAATACATTTGACTCACCCAATTGTTTAATGCTTAATGGTGCCATTCATTACTTTGAGTTTCAAAGAATTTTTTTAAAAACACCCAAATTGGAGTTTAACGGGAAACTTCTAACTTTCTTTAGCATTCGCGCTAAGGATCACATTTCCCTCTGCTTGTCCGTACCTCGGCTGACGTCTGAGCAGGATGGGCGGGGTGGCCAGGGCCGCGGATAAACAAAAAGTGTCCACAGGGGCTTCTACCAACAAATAAGTTCTGGCCGGGTCCAGAGGATGAGAGGTCTGGAAAGAGGGTTCCGGAGATTCCCGCGGACCCAGCCAGCGCTCGGGGACCTTGGCTCTGCGATCATTATGGAGGGATGGGCAGGGTCACGGTGCGGGGGAGAGCAGCACGTGAGCATGTGGGCCCAAGGTTGCTGAAGCTCCTGATGGTTCCAAGAGAAGCCAGAGCTTGGGTTTTTTTATTTGAATGTGAAATCTTCTGATTTTTACATGTTGTCAACTAATTCTAACATCTTAGGACATTATGCTGGTCCAAGAAAACGTGCTTTCATAAAGCAACTGGTCTCAGGGCCACCAGTCAGCTACCTCACTTTAGGCTTTTGTGACGCCAGGTATGGTTGGATGACCAGGCACATCGGCATTGCCTGGGAGCTCGTCGGATGTGAAGACGCTCAGGCCTGCCCGGATCTCCTGCATCGTAAACTGGGCGATCCCTAGGCACATTAAGGTTTGGGAAGCAACGCAGTGGATCTTGAAGGTCTTTGAAGTTAGGTGGGACGTTCTCTAGCATTTTTCCTGAGTATAGGTTTGCTCTCTGTTCCTCCTGTGCTCACCTTCTGTTACATCCCAGGGTACAAAAAAGGTCCACTCTGAATGTGGGATACCAGAATGTCTGGGCTCACCCTGGGGGTCCTGGAGCTTGTCCAGTTCAAACCCCTTCCTCGGGCGGTGGAGGAATTAAGCTGTCCAGAGCAGATGGCTGTTTATTTTCTTCTCCATCAATGGGGCTGCTCAGTCTCATAATAAATGCATGCTTTTTCTGTTCTTATTTTTTACCCGCCCCGCCGCCGCCAAGGAGGGCGGGACTACAGGGACGGACAGGCCTCCGGGCCAGTCACAGCGCACCTCTCAGCCCCGAGGGGCCGACCGCGCCGAGCAAGTCGAGGGGCTCCGGAGAGGGCGGGGGCGGGCGGGGAAGCCTCTCGGCGATGGGGCGGGGCGCCGAGGAGACTGGCAGCGCGCTCAGCCAATGGGAGGCTGGAGCTGTCCCGTTAGCGCCGGATCCCCGCGGGTAGGGCGGGGCAGGCGGCGCGGTGGGGATCCCGGGGCGGCCGAGGGCCGCTGACTTTGCTTGCGCGGCGACATGGACCGGATGGCTAGCTCCATGAAGCAGGTGCCCAACCCACTGCCCAAGGTGCTGAGCCGGCGCGGGGTTGGTGCGGGTCTGGAGGCGGCGGAGCGCGAGAGTTTCGAGCGGACTCAGGTGAGATCGGCAGACCTCGGGGCATCGCTGGGGCACCCCCAGAGACGCAGTGTCAGGGAGGGGCTTTGAAGGAAGTAGGGGTCTTGCAGGCGAGGGAAAGGATGGGACAAGGGGTCGTGAGCAGGGGCATCTGGTGCCCAGATCTAGGCGATCCCAGGAAGGTGGGTCACCCGGGGGTATCCCAGCTGGCCTGGGGAGAAGGGCAGGAGGAGCAGGGGCGGGCTCCGAGCAGGGGGCAGGATCCTTGCGGCGCGGCTGAGGGGAGCCAGACCGGGCAGCCACCGGGCAGGAATCGCAAGGGGAGGTGAGAGGGAAAGGGGTGCCTCTGGGCAGGTCCGAGAGCGCGTTGGGGCCATTTGGAGACGCAGGTGTTGGAGTGCTGGGCTGGGGATGTGAAGAATGAGGCACATTTCTTCCCCTCTCCATCGCTTCTTGGTTGCACTGACTTCCCCGACCCCACTCCTTAGCACCCCCTTCCTCTGTGCCTCTTGCTTGGCTCTCACCAGCCCCAGCTGTCGGCCTTAGAGGGCCCGGCCGAAGGGGTCTGAGCGGTAAGAAGGAATGTAGGAAATGCGAAGTGTGACCTAACTTGGAAAATGACTCGGGGGCTGGGGCGGGGAGGGGCAGTCAGAGGCAGGAATAAGGCGCTTGGCCTGACAGCCCAGTGGTGCCCAGAGCCCTGACTTGGGGTTTTGGTTTCATCCCCCAAGATGTGCCTGACAGCTAACAGGCAGACTGCCCTATTTGTCTGGCCTGCCCAGGGCTTGGGGCCAAAATTCCTCAGTGTCATCAACAAAAAGCCACAATACATTTTTACCTCGGTTTTAATGCCTGGTATATTGATTGGACTGAATAAAGCTGACATGTTTATGGTGTTCATCAGTTCATTTGTATGTAAAATCCATTTCAAAGAGTATAACACTTCTTTTAATCCCAGTGCCAAAGTCGTATGGGCAGATTTGTTCTCCACCCTTGCTCTCAGAGTGGAGCCTTTGAAGATCCATTTGGGCCTCACTGCCAGAGGCTGGTTTCCCTGCTGTGTTCTGCAAGTATGGGTCACTTTTCTCCCCCCGAAACACAGTACACTTTGAGGCTTTGGGTTTTAGATAGAAAAGATAGTGAGGGCCTGACTGAGTGTTCTATGTATGGAATCTTGCAAAGAATAAAGCTTTTCACCCTAGGGGACTTCATCTCTTCTTGTCCTGCCACCTCTGGCCCCACAGGTGTGCCTGGATGGTGTGAGGTTGGAAGTCTCCTCTCCCTGGGTCCTGCCCCAGGAGGGAAGGGAGAGATGGCCATTCACTTCTGCCTCCCAGGGTCCAGCTGGTTTGAGGCTGGTTCTCTGGCTTTAGGGACTGGAACTCAGAAAAGAAGGAAGTTTTCTGTCGGACTTGGATGTTACTGCCTCAGTTAGCTCCCTGGCTTCTTGCTCCATGAAATAGTGTGCAATTCTCTCTTTATTTTTAATGAAAGAGGAAAATTAATGGGTGTTATTTTATAACAACCTATTCCTTTTAGAGTCTCCGATAAGTAAAAATTAGAGCAATAGACAAATACGCATAAGATTTTGACCCATTATAGTGATAGAAATTAGGTTTGTGAAAGTTTTTACCCATGACTTCCATGTCCCCTCACTGTCCAGGGACAGCCCAACAAGGAGAGTTTACATCATTGTTTTCTAGTAATTTACATTCTGTGGAACACTTATAATTGGTCAGATTTGACCTACTGGTGTGGGGTTATGTGTGTGTGGTGAGGAGGTGAATTGGACCATGAAGAGTGAGTTGTTCTATAGTTGAAACCCTTAAGGGGAGTAGGAGAGTAAAGAAAAAAAAAAGTCCTAAAACCCAGCATTAGTCAATCTGCAAAAATTTTATTGTTTAATGACTACCTTTCAAATGTATTATGAGGTATAAAAATGAATTAGAAAAAAAAATTTTATGAGTTGAGAGATCATGAAAATGAGCCAAGGTATAATAATGATTGTAACTAATTATTGAGTTCGGCATCATTCTAAATACTTGATTGTATTACCTTATTTAATCTTGACATGAACCTATGAGGTCGGTGTCAGCCACATTTTACTCCAAGGAAACTGAGGCACAGAGATGTTAAGTAAGTTTCTGGAAGTCCCACAGCTGGAAGTGGTCCCAACCTTTAACCGCTGCCTTGCACTGCCTCTGTGTGCTGCGATAATCCCTGGCGTTGGAGCCAGTACACATATGGGTTTAACAGCTGGACCTGTACACAGGCCCTGGGCCCTCAGGCAAGTTGTCTAACCTTTCTTTTTTTTTTTTTTTTTTTTTTAAAAGATGACCGGTAAGGGGATCTTAACCCTTGACTTGGTGTTGTCAGCACCACGCTCACCCAGTGAGTGAACCGGCCATCCCTATATAGGATCCGAACCCGGGGCCTTGGTGTTATCAGCACCGCACTCTCCCGAGTGAGCCACGGGCCGGCCCTGTTGTCTAACCTTTCTAAGCCTCAGTTTCCTTATTGTGAAATAAAGATAATTCTTACCTCACAGGTTTACTGTGGGGATTAAATTAAATAATATAGGGCCGGCCGTGGCTCACTCGGGAGAGTGTGGTGCTGATAACACCAAGGCCATGGGTTCGGATCCCATATAGGGATGGCCGGTTAGCTCACTGGGTGAGCGTGGTGCTGACAACACCAAGTCAAGGGTTAAGATCCCCTTACCGGTCATCTTTAAAAAAAAAAAAAATTAAATAATATACATGAAGGCATTTTGTAAACTGTGGAGCACTATTTTAGTGATGATTGTTGTAATCTGGCTGGGGAGATGAGACATGAGAAACGCATAAGTGTAAGTAACCATGCAGGCTGTGATGAATTCTTTTGTAGAGGGTCAGAAGTGTAATAGGTAATGGGATCATTACCAAGAGCGCGTGGATAAAGTACAGGCCACGGGGGTGGGAAAAATTTGGGAGTCCTCACCAGGGACTAAACCACACCTTTCAGCATGTGTTAGCACTTGTTGGGTGGAGTGGAGAGGATCGGGCATTCCAGCACTGGAGAATGGCATAAAGAAGTGTCTGGAGGCAGAAAAACATCCAGGGCGGGTGCAGGTGAGACTAACTGGCTGAGGTGGGGAGAGGGGCAAAATTGGCCACTCCCACCTGTGAACTCCTCCAGCTGGATTTGTAAACCTCTCCTAGCGCCTACTGCCTTGTGCTGTCATCATTTGCCTCTGCGTGGCCCTCGTGAACCAAGAGCTTCTTTAGGGCAGGGCTGTGCCTTGCTCTTGCCTGTATCCTCAGATGTCTGAAGCTTGTGGTAAGTGGTTAATGGTGAACAGACTGTAGCCAAGGGTAGAGAATTACTGGTTAGCACCAGCAGGGAAGCGCTGGGCCCGGGTGGATAGTTCAGCTCTGGGCCACAGGAGACATCTGTAATCACTTGCTGTTTCTTCCTAGTGGCCCCAGATTCCCTCCTGGTCTAGCCTTGTCCCCCATATACTTGGTCAGGAGCACCCCATGCCCATCAGAGGACTCCGATGGTTTTACTTGCCTGTCTTCCTGCATCCCAGAGCCTGTACCCTCAAGACTAGGCTTGCATCCTCACTCCTGCCAGCCTCTTCCAGGAAGCCTTCCATCCTCAACGCTCCTGGCACTGTCCTCACACTTCACATGGCCACTGTCCCTGCGAGAGTGGGGGCCATTGACCCACCTGATGGCCTAGCTGCTGCTGCATCTCCCATCTCTAATCAGAACCCTGGTATGTCCCCCACCCAGTGCATCACAAGCCATTTTCAGGCTTTAGGGAAATGAAAAGTAGTTCTTGCCCTCAAAAAAGCTGCTGTCATGATAATAGCTTATCTGGAGCACTTTACAGTTAATAAAGCATGTTTTTAGCCATCACTGGGGCTGCACAATGGTGAGGTATTATCATCTTCATTTTGTGGATGAGGACCTTGTGACTCAGAGAGCTTGGTAACTTGCCCAGGGTCATCCCATTGGTGAGTGAAGGAGTCAGGATTCAAAGCCAGGACTCCAGGTTCCAAGCCTCAGGCCCATTCCACAACACTGTCCTCACATCAGACAAGAGGATGATTCTGGAATGAACCAGGAGGGCTGCCAATCACAGACAAAATACCCCGTTTGTATTTACGTAGCCGGAAAATGGTTTTCTCTGTGTTTATTCTTTCAACATCTATTTAGTGAGCACATACCTGGGGAGGGGAGACAGGGATGAGTAAGATAAAGACACCAGCCCCAGTGGAGCTCAAGTGAGCAGGGAGGTGAACTGGCCCCTGTGTGGCTCCTCTTCAAGCCTCCCCGCTCCCGTGTGGACGGAGGATCCATGCACCAGCAGCGCTGAGCTGTTAGAAGGCAGGATCTCAAGCCCCACCTCAGACCTCTGAATTAGAGCCTGCCTTTTAACCAGAGCTCTGGGAGTACTGTGCACACTGAAGTTTGAGCACTGCTGCTCTATTTTAGGTGAGTGCTGGGATGAGAGGAAAGAATGGGGCCAGGCAGGATCTCAAGCCCCACCTCAGACCTCTGAATTAGAGCCTGCCTTTTAACCAGAGCTCTGGGAGTACTGTGCACACTGAAGTTTGAGCACTGCTGCTCTATTTTAGGTGAGTGCTGGGATGAGAGGAAAGAATGGGGCCATGAAAACACAGAGGAGGGAGCAAACCCTCAGAGAGTGACAATCTCTTTAGGTGGAGCATACTGCAGAGTGAAGGGTCCTAACGAGCATGCATTGGGAATAGCCAGGAGGTCTGGGTTCTAGAGAGGAAGTGACAGAAACAAATATTTATGGAGTTCCCACTGGGTACTAGGAACCTGCTAAGTGATGTATATCCATGATCCCACTTAATAACATCCAAGGTCCCACAGCGAGTAAACAGAGAAGCCAGACCTTCAAAATCAGAAGGCAAAGTCCTTTTTTCCATGTTTAAGTTGGGATGTTTCTACCATCTTGCTCATGATCTTCAGCAGATGCTCAGCCTTAGATTCATCAGCTGAAACATTTTAGGGTTGGACCAGAAGGATCAATGGTTCTCAACACCAGCCGCACATTAGAAACATCTGGAGAGCTCTTTATAAAAATACTACTTTCCTGGGCCCTCCTCCTCAGGGATTATGTCTCAGTTGGTCTGGGGGTGATCACTGATAATTTGTAAAGGTTCCAGGTAGTTCTCAGGTGCAGCTGGGATGGTGGTCATTGGGCCTGATGAGTTCCCATGGGCCCCGCACTGTGCGGGCTCTGGGATAGCTCAGTCTGTTCAGGTGATGGCCAGAAAACCAAGATTGCCCTGCTCCTGCTTCCCGCAGGTAAGAAGAATCTGTACCTTAGGTTTGTCCTTTGTAAATGCTAATACCCAGAGCCGGGCTGTGCAGCACCCTGAGCCTTATGTCTGGCACTCCTCTACTGCTTATTGATCAGGTATATGAAGTGCACACCTTGCCTGAGCTATGAGCAGGTGCCTTCTTGCAGGGAGAACTGTAAGTGAACCCCATTTTGCCATTTAGTTTATTTTACCATCAGAGATGACTGCTTGCATAAAAGGCATTGTGCCCTCCTGTCCTCTCCTTGCTCCCTTAGTTGGTATGGAAAATGTTGGAAGGAAGCTAAGAGCTTTCATTGGGTCACTGGTTTTGTATCTTCTGGTTTCCCTCCCACTGACAGTAATGATGATAGCCAACATTTACTCCCCACTTACTATGTGCAAGAGGTAAAGGCCTTACACTAGCCACCTTTGCAAGCCTTGCTCCCGATTTATTAATTATAATCCCAGTTTTACAGACAAAAAAACTGAGGCTTCCAGGGTTAATGACTAGTTCAAGGTTCTGATGTAAGTGACAGAGCTGGGACTCAAACCCAGAGAACCACTCCCAGAGCCAGGCTTTACACAATTGCTGTCCCTCCGTCCCTGCCTGGCAGCCTCCAGCTCTCTTTCTCCTGATACTTGGGATCCCCAAGGCTCTGTCCTCACCCCACTTCCCTTTTGCCTCCTGTCCACTTCCTCTGCCCTCTCCTCCATCTGGTGCTTTCTGTTCTCACCTCCGTGACGCCAACTCCCCACATCTCCCTCTGACTTCCCAGCCTGTGTGACCACTTCCCACTGGACATCTGCACCCCATTACCTCAGAATGCCCCATGGCTGGTTGTTGGGCCCCATTCTCTCTCTGGCGTCAGTTCTGAGTCCCCTCCCTCCTGCGCTTGCAGCCGCATTCTGTGGACCCCACCTCTGCGATGTTTCTTGTCCATGCCTCCTCTGCTTCTCACTGCTCCTGTCTGGACCGTTACCTAGCCCATCTTTCTGCCCACAAACAGCCTGTGCCGGGTGGATGGGCTCCAAAGCCCAACCTGCTTCTGTAAATCCCTTTTTTCAGGAATATTTGCTGGCTCCCTCAAGCCCTGCCTGATGTGGTACCATCAAGGTCCTTGTCCAGCCTTAATGCATGCTGCGTCCCTCCACTAGGCAGCCCTGCAGTCTGGCTCCAGCAGATCCTGCATTTGAGAGAGCCAGGACCCTTAGCTACTGTATGTTCCCACATTCAGCCAAACCCACTTCTTGGCTTCCCTTCCAGACCATCAGCTCTTGGGGGTAGGGTCTGGGTGGCAGTGCGGAGTGTAGGCCCTCGCAGGAAGCAGGCACTAGTGCCCATTTGCCAAACATGGGAACAGAAAACTGCTGCAGGACTCGGTCCTGTGGGCAGGCCCCCGCTTGCAGAGCACGTTTCCTTTGCACACTTTGGAGGTTCTCCCTCTGCCTCTTTTGAGTTCTCCAATGATTAATTCTTACCAAGCATGTGTGTGTGCCAGGCCTGTGCACCCAGAGTACCATGAACCCCTCCCCCGCATCTCCCTGAGAGCTAGGCTGTGGAACCCACTTAGGAGAGAGCCTGTAGAGTCTAGAAATAGAATTAGAACTCAAGATGAATTATTTGAGTTTCTGTAAAGCTGAGAACAGTTTATAAGCATTCCTAAAACATGGTCTTTGCCCTCCCAGGGCTTCTTTCTGATTTGGTGGGACCTTTCTGAGCTAGAAGATACCACCAGGAAGTGAGAGGGGCTGGCCTTGTGCCTTGTGCACCTGGACGTGTTGACTGACAGTGGCCTGTTTGCGGGTGCTGGAGTTTTAGCAGGGGATAAGGGATGTCAGGATGAGTGTAAAGCAACATGAGAGCACTCCCTGGAGAGTGAGAAATTTGGGCCGTGCTACTGGATTTCTTGTTTCCAAATGAGGCTGGAAGAGATTTCGGAGGGTCCTTCCAGCTCTCAAATATTTTAGCTTATAAAACTTGGTGAGCCGGCTTTCACACTGAAATAAGGACACATGTTTCAATGGAGCTCTCAATTGCTCTCTTGAAAGGAGTTTCCAAATGCCCCCGGTATGTGGAATGGGGACTAGGTGCCAATGACGTGGGGCTCTCCAAAGGCTGGTGCTGCACCCAGGAAGGGATGGGGAGTATCGTGTGGCCCAGGAGAGCAGATTTCCTGCCCCACTTGGACCTGAAAGAGTTCCTTGTCTGGCACGTGTGTAAGACTCTGGTGAGGATATTCTGACACTCCCCATCCATGTGCCACTTGTTCCACTACCTCAGGACAAAGTGTGGGGAGGCCCGGGTGTGGTGGAGGGCGTGGCCTGGTGTGGTGGGTCGGTGCCAGTTCTGCTGCTCCGTCCAGAAGGGTTGATGGTCTGGAGAGGTGCCCACCTAGGAAAGTGAACTTGTGAGCCCCACCTCCCAGCAGGGTGGAGGCTGCTTCCTGTTTTCCTGCCTGGGCAGGCAGGGAGGAGCCCTTTTCCCAGCTTGTGGATAGTTCAGTCTGACACTTGTGAGGGGAAAGGGACCGGGATTTAAGGAATCCATTGGCTCAGACAGTGGAAGAGAGAATGGCATATTTTCTTGGATCAGAAAGGTTGCTTCAGCTGCCTCTGCTAATACTGTCATGAGACAGCTCAGGAAGCTGGTCTGTGCTGTTCAGAAAGCCAGTGTGGCCTCTTGCTAACACTGTAGTTTAAAAGCATGTTTGCACATAACTTCTTTTAAGCCATAGAACAACGTGCAATAGGTGATTGTGGTCAGTTTTCAAATATGGACACTGAGGCTCAGAGAGGTTAAGTGACCTGTCTAAGAGCACTCAGGAAATGGCAGAACTGAGGTTTGAACCTGGTGTATCTGATCACACATTTTATACATACTGTCTATATCTCCCTTAAAAGTTGAAGCCTGGTCTATGGCTGGTAACTTAGAAAAGGAACAGAGATTCCCCCCCTCCCAAGTCTTCCAGTTGACTTATTTGGAAATTTAAAATTTCTCTCAGAAGAAAATTTTTGCAACACACATAACCACCATCAAAGGACCTGTATCCAGAATATGGAAAAAACTTAAAAGAAAAAAAACTTAAAAAGAAAAAAAGATAACCTAATTGAAAAATAAGTGGGAGATACTTTATGAAAGATGATAAACAAATGGCCAAAAAACATATGAAAAAGTGGTCACCATTAGTAATCAGGAAAATGCAAATTAATATTACGAGGAGATACCACCACATGCTCATCAGGATGGCTGAAATAAAAATGAAAAAAACCCTGGCAGTGCCAAGTATGGGTGAGGATGTGGAGCAGTGGAAAGGCCTGTTCATGGCCAATGGCCTGTTGACTGGTGCAGCCACATTGGGAAACAGTCTGCTATTATCCTAAAGTCGAAGATATGTATACTCAGTGCCTCAGCAATTTCACTGCTAGCTACATACCCAACAGGAATGCATACACATGCACCAGAAGATATTTAGAAGAATATTCATAATCATATTTTGTAATAGTCCCAACCTGGAAACAACCCAAAAGTCCCTCAGCAGTAGATGGATATATAAATGGTGCTATAGTTTTTCACCGGAATACTGTACAACCATGAAAACGAATAAACGCTACTTACATTCAGCAACATGGATGAATTTTACAAACAACGTTAAGCAAAGAAAAAGCAGACACAAAAGGACAACTTCTGTGTGCTTCTATGCATATTAGTTTCAAAAATCAGGCAAAATGAAACTAGTGTTTAGGGTGTGCTTGCTTCCATGGTAAAACTGTGCAGAAAGAAGGAAGTGGTTACCATAAAAGTCCAGTAAAAGTTATTCTTGGGTGCAAGGAAGGTTAGTGATTGGAGGTGGGGTGGGGGGACGGGAGGGCAAGGAGAGCTTGTGAGGTCCTGCCAGCAGTCTATTAGCCTGGGTGATGGTTTATGATAATTCATTAAGCTGTATGTTTTTGTTTGGGGCAGTTTTCTGTATTTATATTACATTTCAAAATACAGAAGATTTAAATGAAAAAACTCCTCCCAGGGAGTAAGAGATGGTGTCTAAGCATCTGCTCCTTTCCTATCCATGCATTCTTTGAGGTCTCTCTCAAACACGGCCTCCCCTTGAAATCATTCCTGATGCTGCCCTAGAACTGGGAGGTTTTGGTTTATGAATCATGCATAAATACAAGCAGCATCTTCCCAGTATTGCTGTAACTTGTAGCCAGGAAGTTGAAACCTGTCATTAGTTCACATGTTGCCCTCGGCTTCCATTCATTTGTGTCTTGTGTCTCCCTTCCTTAGTGGCAGACAGATCCTAAATTTCTCACTCATCTTTTAGCATGTTGCCCTAGTATCTAGTAGGGGGCTTTACACCAGCTAAGGTTCAGGATGTCTGTTAAATACAAAATAGCTTAGGTGGCAAAAAGTTCTCAAAGAGGAGGATGAGAGAAAACAGTGTGTCTCCAGGTTTGAAGCATGTTTAAATAAAACCAGAGATCTGGATGGTGGACTTCTGGAGCATGGAACCTCTGGAGCTTGGCTTTCATTCCAAATATTTAGATCAGGTCACAGATTATGGAGTCATGATGAGTGGCTATGAGAATCTTGGGGAATGTCATCTGGGAACAGGGTGGAAACACTGACCTTGTAACAGTGGTTCTTTGAGGTCCTCCCTGGATGTATGGTTCCTGGGGCCAGCCCACAATGGACAGTTCTTAGGTTTGGAAGTTGCTGTGTGTTACTATGTCTTACTACCTGTGTCTCCTCTCCCACATGGGGCTGAAAGCAAATGCCTTCTCTATTTGGTTTTCCTTGAGTGTGTCTCAACTTATGCTATTTTCTTTCTTCCTGTTTTTTATAATTCTTCTGAAGAAGACAACAAGCATGAGCTATATGGTTCCTGCTCCGAGCTAGACCCAGGACAACTTTCCTTGTAGTAACAGGTCAGCCCAGGGGCTCCATCTCTCTGGGCTTGGCTTGTGGTAGGCATTCAAAAAAAAAAAAAAAAAAAAATATGTTAAGGGCCTTATTCATCCAGTTTCCTAGCTCAGTGTCTGGCTCCAAACGACACTTGATAAATGAAGGATAAAATATTTTGAATAAAGAACTGAGTGGTCCCAATTCTGAATTGTGA
Source organism: Galeopterus variegatus (assembly GCF_000696425.1). Taxonomy (NCBI): domain Eukaryota; kingdom Metazoa; phylum Chordata; class Mammalia; order Dermoptera; family Cynocephalidae; genus Galeopterus; species Galeopterus variegatus. The sequence goes on from NW_007731879.1 coordinate 129,814, forward strand.
ACCTAATGAGCTAACCCTGAATCTGGAAGCGAATTAGCCCAATTGGAGCCGCCAAGAAAGCTCCTGTCTTAAGAGGCCAGCTCTCTCACATAACTATTGGTGGTTCTCAGGGGACTTGCTATATTGAATGTGGACTCTCTGACCCATGCTTGTAAGTGACTTAGAGATTGCCTGTTTCCCTTCAGATCATTATTCCAGGATGAGACCTCCCTGCACTAGGCCCATTATTGCTGATAAGAAAAACCCAACACACCTAAAGCTGAATTCTGTCTCCTTCTGCAAACGTGCTCCTCCTCTGTTCTCTGTTTTAGGGAATCTCAGTTTAAAAATTCTCCCTGGTCATTCAAGCTGAACTTCTCCTGGTCATCTCTGACACCTCCTGTCCTATACCCCTGCAGCTAGTCAGGAGTCCTATTGTTTCTGTCTCCCTGATTGCCCTCCCTGTCACTCCCACCTTCCCACTCCCCTGCCCCTGCCTTAGCTTAGGCCTTGATCTCTAGCATGAACTATTTATTGCATGGCCCAACTGGCCTTCCTGCCATCCAGTCCCTGCCCCTTGTATGGTTCACCCTCCCAGGCTATGAGTACTCTTTTAAAAGGCAAACTGCTCATATCGCTTCACATTTTAAAAACCTCTGTTTATCCTCCGTGACTCTGAGCTGAAACCCAAGCTCTCTGGCATGGCACAGAGCCAGACTCGCTAGACTTAAAGTCCTGCCACTACCCTCCTGCAGCTCCACCCGCCCAGCCCACTACTTCCCTCCTCTGATTTTTCAGCTGGCACCATTGTTTTCTGCCCAGTACTCTTCTCCCACTTTGTCCATCTGCCAAACTCTTCTTCATCCTTTAAGTCCCACCTCAGGTGTCCTCTCCTCTGGAAAGTTTCCCCTACTCATCCAGGTATATTTATTTGATTGGACTTCTGCATCCTGTGCTGGTAGCTTTTGTCATACTATATGAATGTGTTTACCCAGGTCTCTGTCTTACACTGGACTGTGAGTGTCCCCATTGCCTAGCCTTCTTTGTAGGGCCCTTTCTGCCATGTATTGTGACATATTCACAGGTTCCAGTGTTAGGGTGTGGATACGTTGTGGGTGGGTCGTTATTCTGCCCACCACAGCCCATTTCACACTTCTAAGCCACTGAAGGAACACCCGTCAGCTGCCCTGTGGAACATAAATTCCACACTGTCCCCAACTCCATCCTGGGGCATGCTTGGCACAGAATCAGACTTCAATAAATGTTTGTTGAATGACTAATAATGCCTTTTAAGGACCTGATTGTATTCGATTGTTGCTGTAACAGAAAACGGAATAGGTCCACTTCCCACTCCAAAGACTTCCTTGAACATATTTGATCTATTTCATGTTGGACTGAAACAGATGATTTGGCACCACAGGTAGGATAAAGGTGAGTGCAGTTAAAGAGTGGAGAATTCAGTTGGAGGGACATATTTAGAGAGGAAGGCTTTCGTATCCAGTCACAGTACTCCCAGAGCCAGTGGACTGGGAGCCAGTATTCCTGTTTTATGTTCTGCAGAGGGGTTGACGGGTGTTCCTTCAGTGGCTTAGAAGTGTGAAATGGGTCATGATGGGCAGAATAATGACCCACCCACAACGTATCCACACAACAACACTAGAACCTGTGAATGTGTTATGTTACATGGCAGAAGGGACTTTGTAGGTGTCATTAAGGACCTTAAGACAGGGAGAGGCAGTTGGATTACCCAGGTGGACCCAATTTAATCACATAGGCCCCTGAAAGCAGAGAACTTTCTCCTGCTGCAGGCACAGGAGAGATTCGAAGCAGGAGAAGGATTCGATGCACTGTTGCTTACTCTGAGATATAGGGGCCCATGTGCAAGGACAGGAGGGAGGTCCCTGGCTGACAGCCTGCAAGGAGATGAGAGCCTTGGGATTAGAGCTGCAAGGAATTGGATTCTGCAAATAACCTGAATGAGCTTGGAAGTGGATTCTTCCCAGAGCCTCCAATAAGGAAGACAGGTTTGCTGACACCTTGATTTTAGCCCAGTGAGACTGGTGTTGGTCTTCCAGCCGATAGGACTGTGAGGTAATGAATGGGTGTTGTCTTAAGCTGCTGAGTTTGTGGTAGTTTGTTACAACAGTGATAGAAAACGAATACAGGGTAACAGGTAACTCATGCTTCGGGGCGAGAGGCCTGGTGGAGCCCATGCCACGCTGCACAGACAGACCACCTTTTCTTCATACCTAAAGGGACACTTGTGATTTCATTTGTACTTGTTGCGGCTGTAGATCAAACACTGGATTTCCACACTTGGCACTCATTCACAGAAGTTTTATCCTGGAAAAACAGTTCAGCAGCCTGTTCAAAACATTTTTTCCTGCCAGGCCGTGGAGTTCTTTGGTGCAATTCCAAGTTTGAGGATCACAGATATAATTTACTTAACCTCAAAAAAAATTTTTTTTGATCAAGTGCTGTGCTGTCTATTTAAAAAGGCGGGTGGGGAATCCCAGCGTAACTACAGGATCATGAGGGCATCTCTGCCGGAGAAAGAGCTGACTTAAAGACAGGAAGCAGAGGGGCGATAAGTGAGTGGCTCCCCCAGGGTGGCCCTGCCGTGTCCTCATGCTCACTCAGCCTCGTGGTGGGGACTGGAATGTCCCAGTATTCCTGGACTGAGCTGCTGAGCAGCCAGGTGCTCCCAGAGCACTGGATTAAGAATTGAGAGGCCTTGCTTCTCCAAGCTGTGGTTCTCTCTGCTCTGGCATGGTCCCTGCTCTCCATAGGTGTTCAGTCTGGGTCTGTGCAATGAGGGGGTTAGACAAGATTGCCCCAAAGGCTTAGAGAATTGGTGATTCTGTGAACTTGCAGTTACTGAAGAAGCAGTCTGCCATTACACTGGCAGTAACACCACTGATATAGTGGCCTGTCTGTTACACTGCAATAATGCCACTGAAGTAACAGCCTGTCAGAGTCCACTGCCTTTTGACAACACCTGGCCTTGTCACTCCTGATTTGTGTCCTTATTCTCAGCTTTGGACACTGGATTCTGTTTGGCTGTCCTTTCTCCCTGAGGCCCTTCCTCCTTGGTCACCTTTGTTGCACATAGCTTCTGTTGGTAACTTCTGTGTTGGTTACATGGGTCTATGCCACCCAGGAGTGGCCTCCCAAAGTTACTCACTCAGAGACCTTACCCAGTGAAGAAGCCTTTTGTAATTGGTGACTTCTGCCCAGGTACCATCTGTGCGCTGTGCTTAGGGCTGCCAAATACAGTTGCACGGGCTGAGCACTGCACAGCTTTGGGGGTATCTTCTGATCCTGGCCTGCCCAGTGTTTGCCTGTTAGGCCTAGCTTATAGCATATAACAAAAATAATTTTCCAGAAAAATCTTTTGATGCTAAATCAGAGGTCACATGGAGAGTCTGAATATGATGCCATTGCAGTAAACCTGTGGCCCAAACTACCAAACCTGTTTGACTTTGGTCATGTTGGAGCTGGGAGGGATATGAGAGATTCACAATGATTCAAGTGGTTGCAAGCTGGCAGCCACAGATATATTTCTTTAGAATTTTTAGTTAAACTTGAAACCTGTAGCCAATGCATAAACACTTTGTTTCACCTGAGTCCCCACCACTCCTTGATGTCTTCCATCAGCTTCATGCACTGACATTACCTCTCTGGTTCTTGGTGTTATCTGAGGTGTGCTCTCTGATTTAATCCAGTTTCCTAGTAAAAATTGCTGGTTAGAAAAGAAAAATAATTTGCCCAAGGTCCATACCACAAGTCAGTGCCAAAATTTGATGGTCATCCAGCCTCGTGTCTGGGTCCAGGTTGTGTTCCAAGACTCTAAAGGTTCTGAGCTGGGCTTTGGAGCCAGGCAGTTCACCTGCTATGGGTACCAGTCAGACTATCTCACAGAGATGATGGCGGGAATAAGTTAATTCAAATCGGTTAACTAGAGATCCATTGAAACAGCTTGACAGTAATAAAAATACCTGTCTCATAGGGTTGTGGAAAGGATTAAACCAGGTAATGCATGAAAAATGTTCAACACATTGCCTCCCATGTGAGCATTTGGAAACACCAGCTCTTACTATTATTCTCTTAGTCATACTCAGTAACATCTTAAGTTTTGGGGGCTAGTGTACTCTTTGGCACAGAGTAGATACACAGAAGTTGGATAAGTAAATGAACAGGCCCTGGTTTCCTGGTTTATCTAATGAATAGCTCCCTGGTTGGGCCTGAGTTGAGGGTTCCCTGGACGAGGACAAGCACTGGGAAGTCCCTGAGTTGGCAGGGCACTGTTTCAGAGGGTAGAGTGCAGAAGCACAGGCAGATTGACCAGGAGATCTCAGCAGGTGCTTACTGCACCTGGACCATGACCTGAACACACTGGCCTGCCTCCGTACAGAGCCTCGGAAAAACTGTGTGCTTGGAAGAATCTGTGCATTTCTGGTTGTGCGGCCTCAAGAAAGACATCGAGGCACAAAGCCAGCTCAGAAGTGACAAGTAAAATGATGGCAGGATCCAGCCTGGGAAGACAAAGGCTGCAGCAAGGGTGCAGATGGGCAGGCAGAACATTGGCTCCAGGGCAGAAGACCAGGGTGTGTGTCGTGCCNGGTGCAGATGGGCAGGCAGAACATTGGCTCCAGGGCAGAAGACCAGGGTGTGTGTCGTGCCTCTGCCCCTAACCAGTTGTGTGATCTTGGGTTTGTTGTTTTACCTTTTATTTTATTTATTTATTTTTTTAAAAAAGATGACCAGTAAGGGGATCTTAACCCTTGACTTGGTGTTGTCAGCACCACGCTCAGCCAGTGAGCAAACCTGCCATCCCTATATGGGATCCGAACCCGGGGCCTTGGTGTTATTAGCACCGCACTCTACCGAGTGAGCCACGGGCCGGCCCTACCTTTTATTTTCATTAAAGTTATACATGTACATAGTTACAAGAGGCAGACAGTTATATAGACTACCAAAAAATAGTAGCCTCCCAACCTAACTCTTTCCCTTTCCCCAACCATCTCCTGCTTCCCCAAAGCAACCAGCTAATTCTTTTAACTGCTTTTGTTCCTAACCCTTATTAGGAACCTAATGGAAGATTAAAATCTTGCATTCATTTACACATATGTTCCTCCAGTCCCCATGACTAACACTTTCCCTTCCCCATCCCCCAGAATTTTAACTGTATATTCAGTGTCAACCTCATCATGACCCTATAATGTTAGGGGCAGCTGAGTTCCTGGTGTACCTTGACATCTTTTCCTTTCTTGCATATGTTTTTGTTATTCCTGGAGTAATTAATTGTCTTTGCTTGTTTGGGTTTCTGTGTATTAATCACTAGTTGAGCCACAACTCTCCCTCCAGTGTGTAAATTGCCACTTACTTAATGTAATAGGTGTTCCTTCAATTTCATCATCCTAGAGTCAAGTAAGAAGGCTTTGTAAGAAGTCAGGAATCGTGATGGTGGCGTAGATTGGTGATGATTGTTGCTGTATGGTGCTTTCTACCCAAATCTCCAAACTGGAAAGTAATTTTAGGGCAAATGAAAAGACGCTTCACTGTGCACAGTGGGAAGTGAGACACATTTAACCCCAAAGGCAGAGCAGGCTGAGCATGTTTATAGTGCCATGAAGAGTTTGGGTCAATTCATAGGTGATTTAGCTGTGACATATTAGGAAGGAAAGTCTGAGCCATTAAGGGTGTCCTGTGTCATAGAGAATGATCTGTACCTCTCACAGATCCCTTTAGGGGCCTAGTTAGAGGCAGAACTTAGAGGTGAATGGATTAAATTAATCTGATGGCATTAATGATGTTTCTGTGGGAGGAGAAAAATGTCCTCTAATACCTAGAAAGACAATAACTGTATCCTAGGGATGATGGGGAGGATGTGGTCCTCTCCTTTGTGCCCTGTTGCAGCGGCAGCTCAGAGCCTGGGAGTTTTGGAATTTGTTTTCATTTCTTCAGAGTTCCAGTTAAATATATTTAGAATGTCCTTTGTCATGGGAAATGGAAAATAAAAACCAGGTGATAGGAGAGAGGCTTAAATGCCTGGGGTAGATTCCCAACCACTGTTCTGCCTTAGGTCTCAGTCTGGGGCAGGCCTGATTCATGCCTGCCTATAAGACCCTCTAAGCCAATGTTTCCTCATTTGCAAATTACCTTACATAATAGCGCAGGCCCACAATCCCTTATCCACAATTGTGAAATGCCTGGAGCTATGAAAACCAAAAGTTCTTTTTAAAGTTTGGACCAGACCTGCACTTGTTGGACCCTATTTATAGTCTTTATTATGTGCCCGTCCAGTATGCATAGTCATACACTGTGCCACAAAAATATTACTGGGCCTGATTAAAAGGTGTTGCTCACACCCACAAATTCTAAATTCTCAAACACACCTTGCCACAAGAGTTTGGGATAAGGGATTGTGCCCCTGTAGTTGTACTCCATTGTGTTTTTGGAAGGATTTGAATGAGATACCTTTTATATATATATAAGATGAAGCACTGTGCCAGGCAAATAGTAGGTGCTCAATAAATGTTACCCATTATCCTTATTAATTATTGGTTTTAGAATCACACTTATAGGACTAGGAGTGATTAGAGAGACCAACCATCTAAATCCAACTTTCTATGTTCAGTCAAGGTCATGATAAATTACTGTAAACTAGGAAGAATTGAAGTAGCAGCTTGGTGAGTAATAAAAAGATCCAGACGGAACTTGGTTCAAATTCTGTCTCTGCCACTTACCACCTCTGTGATGTTGGGCAAATGCCTTAACCTCTTTGCCTCTGTTCCTCATCTGTATAATGGAGATAACATTCTTGTCTCACAGGATTGCCCAGGATCTAGTGAAACCCAAGGCAGTGTATTGAAATGAATGGCCCCGGATGTGATGTACTGACCCAAGCTCGTCACCTCTGATTTTCTTGCCCCAAATGCATAACCTTAATCCTACCATGAGAAAACATCAGGCAAACCCATATTGAGGAATGGTCTACAAAATACCTGATAAGTACCCTTCATGAAAGACCAGGAAAGGCTCAGGAACTGCCCCAGCCTGGAGGAGGCTAAGGAGGCATGGCGATGAATGCACGTGGGAATCCTGGATTGGATCTTGGAACAGAAAGAAGATAGCGGTGGAAAAACTGGTGAAATCCAAGTTAATTCGATAGTATAGTTAATAGTATTATACCAAGGTACATTTCTTGGTTTTGGTGACTTTTCTATGGTTATATAAGATGTTAGTTAATATAAGAGGAAGCTGGGCAAAGGGTGTTCAGGAACTATTTTTGCAGCTCTTCTGACGGTCTAAAATTATCTCAAACTAAAATGTTAAAAAGAAGAAAGTGGCATGTTGCTTGGGAAACCCCTACTCACGGATAAGTAGATGTGTGTTCCCTTGCTCCTGTGGAGCACTTCATCCCTGTGACACCAGACACCCCCACATGCAGAGGTGGACAGGACAGGGTGGTCTCTGAGGAGGGAAAGTGTGAACAGTCCCGGCTGTATCTGAGGCCGTTTATGCAGTCTAGCAGGAATGTTTCTGTCTGCCTCCACCTGTGCAGTGGGCCTGCACAGAGCAGTAGTAAGACTTTGCAGTCAGACTCCAGTTTTATTCCTTGTTATCTTGGGGAGACCTGGGAAAGTTACGCATCTGTAATATGGGATATTGCACTGACGTTTGGGCTCATGGAGTGAGTTGAATGAGAGGGTCCAGAGCAGTAGCCAGTGCTGGTTTTTGCCCTCACCCCCCTTAGTGCCTTCCCTAATGCTTCCAGTGGAAGTGCCCCCCACCCTCCAGGTTCCCCATGGCACTCACTTGGTGCCCCTCCAAGGCTGCTTTTTAGGCCTTAGTCCCATAGTTTGTGTTTCTTGTCTGCCCTGCGACCTAGAGCTCCAGTAGGCCACAGGGCTTTTCACAAAGGGGCCACTGAGGAAATGTGTTGAGTGAATGAGTGAGTGAGTGAGTGAATGAATGAGTGATTGAATAAATGAGTGAGTGAATGAGTGATTAGATGAGTGATTGAATGAGTGAGTGAGTGAATGAGTGATTAGATGAGTGATTGAATGAGTGAGTGAGTGAATGAATGAGTGAGTGATTAGATGAGGGAATGAGTGGTTGAATGAATGAGTGAGTGATTAGATGAGTGGGTAATTGAATGAGAGAGTGAATGACTGAGTGAATAAATGAATAAATGAGTAAATGTATGCCCCTCCTGCTTCTCTGAAAGAGGGCTCTCTGTGTACCACATATGATTATTGGCCCAAATAGTTGTCCCATGTCAATCTGTTCTCCAGGGTGACTTTGGAAATGTTCAGACCAAATACATCCTCTTGTTATTTTCCCCCCACTATCCTGGGTGCCAGTTACCTATCCGAAAAAAGCAATTAGCTTCTTTCCTTACACTGTTTGAACATCTCAAGCTTGAAAGCTGTTTGTCAGTGCCTTGGAATTCTTCTGGCTTCTATCCTTGTTGCTGAGAACTTTTTGCCACAGGAAATCAGGCTCATTTTGAGGGACAAATAGTCTCTAAATATAGCCTTCCAGCACAGATATTTAAAGAGCTGTGTGGATGATGTTATGTCTGAACAGAGAAGGGGAAGAAAATAACTTTTTCTTTTTCTATAAGGAAGAGTAGAGTTACACCAAGCTTTTTGTGGGACTCCAGAGAGCAGAGTGATGGTGTGGTGTTGATGTTTTAATTATGGAATTACCAGATGTTCACCCGAGGACTATCACCAGCTGCCAGGCACTCAGTCATTTCCTGATAATTCCTTCTCGTCTCTATTTAAAAATACCTCCTCCTCGGAAAGTGACCTCAGACGAATGCGCCCTCCCCTCCAAGCCCAGGAGACTGTGTGCAGGGGAGGTGTTGGTGAGAGCCACTCTTCCCCTCATT
>NW_007731879.1:139390-146563 GCF_000696425.1 Galeopterus variegatus
TGATAATTCCTTCTCGTCTCTATTTAAAAATACCTCCTCCTCGGAAAGTGACCTCAGACGAATGCGCCCTCCCCTCCAAGCCCAGGAGACTGTGTGCGGGGGAGGTGTTGGTGAGAGCCACTCTTACCCTCATTCCAGGACCCGCAGGGGGCCACAGGGAGGAGCCCACTCTGAGAGAGCTGACCCCCCACCCCCCATAGCATCACTCTCCCCCAAGTGCTGGTTGATAGGCAGCAGGTGACAAGGGATGGGGCTCTGGAATCTTTTCTGGGGAAAAGCTGCAGATGCAGAAGCCAGGAGATAGTTCCTGTCTCGGAGAGAGGCCTGGACTGAAATTCCACTCATGCCGATCCTGCTGGCCTCCCAGGGCCTTCCGTGGGGCAGACGACTCCCCACCTGCTCTCTCCTCTGGTCTCCATCTCAGGCTCATTAGGTGGTCAGGCTGACGTCAAGGGAGTATGCAACTTTTGAGATGATGTTCTTTTTGTAACTCAAATGTCCCTTCTAGATTATAAATAGGACTATTCTAAGAGTTCTTCTGAACTTTCTTTGGGACTGAACTTATAGCTCTTTTGAGAATTTTAGTAAGAAGCTCTTCATAGTGAACTGTCTTAGTCTTTGTGTGTCTGAAGATGTCTGAGTTTCACCATTTCCCCCCCCACCATTATAACCAAGATTTTATTGGTACTTGTTTGATCAGCACAAAATATTATGAATTATTAATACTAGTATTAAAAAGCCTAAGCAACATACTTGTAATACTTTGCTAAAAAGTTTCTCAAGTGATGTTCCAACTTAAAATTTGGAGACAATTTATCCACCAATAGAGGACATCAGAATTCAGAATCTTAAAGTATTGTCATTATACCCACAGCACGTTAACAGTTTTGGGGAAATTCTGGACCTTCCCTAGCAGGATATTACTAGGATGATGAACAATTCTGATAAAGAGACAAAAGACCATGTAGAAGACAGAGGCAACAATAGTAGGGAAAAACACAAATATGACAGATGGGTAATTTAAAATCTTTGGTTTTATGACTCTGTCATTTGGGTTTGGTGTCATTTTGGATGATTTTTTATAATGTCCTTTATAGTCTATGGAATGTTAAGTGGACATCAGACAAAGCCTCCTTCAATCAAATATTCACTAATTTCTGGTTTTACTGAAATTAAATAACCAGCACATGATTTTACCTCTTAAAAAGGCATTTGGAACGAACACCAATTCTTTTCAAACTTTTCCAAAAAACTGAAGAGGAAGAAACACTCCTCAATTCGTCTGTGAAGCCAGCATTGCCCTGACACCAAAGCCAGACAAAGACACTACATGAAAAGAAAACTACAGACCAATGTTCCTTATGAACACTGATGCAAATATCAACATAGTACTAGCAAATTGAAGTTAGCAGCATATTAAAAAAGAGTTATACACCATGACCAAGTGGGATTTGGAATGCAAAGATGGTTTAACATATGAAAACTAATCAATGTAATATACCATATTAACAGATTGAAGTCGGGGAAAACCCCACGTGATCATCTCAATTGATGCAGAAAAAGCATTTGACAAAATCTTATACCCTATTATAATAATAACACTCAACCAACCAGTAATAGAAGGAAACTACCTCAACGTATAATAAAAATCATATAAAAAAAACCCACTGTGAACATCATACTCAACAGTGAAAGACCAAAAGCTTTTCTTCTAAGATCAGAAACTAGACAAAGGTACCCACTTTTGCCACTTCTTTTCAACATAGTGCTGGAAGTCCTAGCCAGAGCAATTATGCAAGAAAAACAAATAAAGGCATTCATATTGGAAAGAGAGAAGTAAAATTATCTCTGTTCACTGATGATGTAATCTTACCCTAAATGATATATCCTAAAGATTCCATGCAAAAAAACACAAAACTGGTTAGAACCAATAAACAAATTCAGCAAAGTAGCAATATGCAAAGTTGACACAAAAAAAGGGTTGCATTTCTATATACTAACAATAAACAATCTGAAAAGGAAATTACGAAAACAATTCCATTTACAATCACACCAAAATAATAAAATACTTAGGAGCTAACTTAACCAAGGAGGTGAAAGACTTGTAACAATGAAAACTACCAAAAATTTCTGAAAAAATTAAAGAAGACATAAATAAATGGAAACAGATCCCATGTTCATGGGCTGGAAGATTTAATATTAAGATGTCAGTACTATTCCAAGTGATCTACAGATTTAATAGGATCTCTATCAAAACCCTTGTGATATTTTTTGCAGAAATAAAAAAAACCTATCTAAAAATTCACATGGACTCTCAAGGGTCCCTGAACAGCCAAAACTGTCCTGAAAAAGAACAAAGCTGGAGGACTCATGTTTTCTGATTTCAAAACTTACTACAAAGCTACAGTAATCAGTGCTGTAATCAGTACAGTAATCAGTAATCAACACAGTACTAGCATAAAGACAGACATAGAGATCAATGAAACAGAATAGAGAATACAGAAATAAACCCTTATATATGTGATCAAATGATTTTCAGCAAGGTGCCAAGACTATTCAAAGGGCAAAAAACAATCTTTTTAACAAATAATGTTGGAAACACTGGATGTACACATGCAAAAAAATGAAGTCCGACACTTACCTAATACCATATACAAAAAGTAACTTAAAATTGATCCATGACCCAAATGTAAGACCAAACACTATAAGAATCCTAAAAGAAAACATTGGGCAAAATCTTCATGACATTGGACTTGACAGTGATGTCTTGGATTTGACACTAAAGGGACAGGCAACAACAACAAAATAGGCAAAATAAACTTCATGAAAATTAACAAACTTTGTGCATCAAAAGACACTATCAACAGAGCAAAAAGGCAGCACACAGAGTGGGAGAAAATATTTGCAAATCATATATCCGATAAAGGGTTAATATTCAGAATATATAGAGAACTCCTAAAACTCAATGACAAAAAAATAACCAGCCTGATTCAGAAATGGTTAAAGGACTTGTATGAACATTTCTCCAAAGAAGATATGTACAAAAGGTCATTAAGCACATGAAAAGATGCTCAAAATCACTAATCATTAGGAAAATGCAAATCAAAACTACAATGAGATACCACCCCACACCCATTAGGATGGCCACTTTATTTAAAAAAAACAAAAACAGTGCTGCTAACACCAAGCACCAAGGTCAAGGGTTTGGGTCCCCATGCCGGCCAGCCACCAAGTAGCATAAATGTGGAGAAATAGGAACTTTTTACCGTGATGGTGGGAATGAAAATGGTGCAGACACTATGGAAAACAGTATAGCAGTTCCTCAAAATATTAAAACTAGAATTACCATATGATTCAGCAATTCCACTTATAAATGTATACTCAAAAGAATTGAAGGCACAGTCTCAAAGAGAAATTTTTGCACTCATGTTCGTAGCATCATTATTTGCATAAGCTAAAAGGGTACTTCAAAAGTTCATGGAAAGATTCATATTATCTTTTAATTCTGTTTTTCCATGAACTTTCTGAGGTACCTTCATACATACATGTAATATTATTTAGCCCTAAAAAGGAAGGAGATCCTGCCACAATGTGGATGAACCTTGAGGACCTTAAGCTAAGTGAAATAAGCCAGTCATAAAAACACATATACTGTATGATTTCACTTATATGAAGTGCTTAGAGTAGTCACAATCATAGAGACAAAAAATAGAATGGTGGCTGCCAGGGGCTGGGGAAAGAGAGAATGGGGAGTTATTTAATGGGATGGATTTTCAGTTTTGCAAGATGAACAGAGTTCTGAAGATGGATGGTGGTGATGGTTACACAATAATGTGAATGTACTTAATCCCACTGACTGTACACTTAAAGATGGTTAAGATAGTAAATTTTACGTTATGTATATTTTACAACATAAAAATTGTAAAAGAAAGAAAGAAAAAGGTATTTGTACTTACTTAAAGATGTATTAAAACATGGGATAAAGTGAAATTTCATGCTTCTTAAAAGTATATTTCTGGAACTACAGAAACTTAGTATTTTCGAAATAGTTGATTGAACTACTTCTTAGAATCATAGGAGAAGGGTAAATAAGAACCACCACCAAGACTGGTATGAGATTTCTTTCTTTTCTGCTGCATTTGAGCCTGAAATATTCTCATTTGTAGATTCTGTTTTTGCTCTTAAGTCTTCTTCAGTCTCTGCTTGATGACCCTCCTCTGCTCATTTTCTTTTGCTTCCTTTGTCTTTTATTGAGATGTGTTTGGTTAAAAGATTTATCCTTTCCTATTGCCTTTTTCTGGCTAAGATTCCATTTTTGTGTTTGTTTGTTTGTTATTGCGATTGTCTTTAATATTAGTATGAGGATTTCCTTCTCCTAAAACTGCAGAAGTCACCTCCTACTACTTCAGAACCCCCAAAAAGGAAATATACCCAAATCTGACATGTTCCCTCCTAGGAATAATATCTTAGAATCTCCCACAATGCTTAGCATAAAGAAAGTCATATTTTTTTTGAAAATATTATCACTTTCTTTTTTATTTATTTATTTAAATTAATATTATTATTTTTTTGCTGCTGATTCTCCTAAAACTGCAGAAGTCACCTCCTACTACTTCAGAACCCCCAAAAAGGAAATATACCCAAATCTGACATGTTCCCTCCTAGGAATAATATCTTAGAATCTCCCACAATGCTTAGCATAAAGAAAGTCATATTTTTTTTGAAAATATTATCACTTTCTGTTTTATTTATTTAAATTAATATTATTATTTTTTACATTCTATGATGTTGTGGAGCAGTTGATAGGGAGGGGGAGAGGGGAAAGGAGAAAGAAATGGATGGAAGAAGGAGGAAGGAGGAGGGGTAGGATTGAGGCCTGTAGCACTCCTCTCATTCCCACAGGGGAGACCAGGGGGCTTCCAGCAGTGGCTTGGTCATTGCCAGGCTGATTGCAGATGTCAGAGGGGTGTGGTAAAAGCCCTCACCCCACACTACCCCAGCTCGGGAACCTGGGGTCCTTCTTGCTGCAGCTCAATTGTTGTCACTGGGCTGCTTGTGTGTGTCGGGGGGGGCATGGCCAAGGCCCTTGGCCCCCCACCTCCCTGACTCAGGAGAGCCTGGGGCACTTCCTACAGTGGGTCAGTGGTTGTCGCTGGGCTGGTTACAAGTGTCAGGGAGGCATGGCCGAGGCTCAGCCCCCCACCGCCCCAGCTTGGGAGAGCCCAGGGCACCTCCTGCGGCGGCTTGGTGGTCATTGCTGGTGTGGTTGCGTATTTTAGGGTGTGTGTGGCCGAGGCCTTCAGCTTCCACCCTCGGGACTGGTTGTGGGTGTTGGGGGGCATGGCTGAGACCCCCAGACCTCCCCCCTTTCTGACTTGGTAGCTCACTGGATTTCCGGTTCTTCTAGGTGCTATAGGTGTTTTTTGGTGAAATGAGACCTTTACTAGTTAATATCAAACTTTGTCTCTGGTTGTGGGTACTTTACTGTTTCTTCCAGTTCTGTGTTGGATTATTTGCTGTTCCCACCACTTAAACTCTGCACTGGAACTAATTTGTTGTCCTTTGCTTACTTCTAAAATGGAGGAACTTCCTGTGGGGACTAGTACTTGAGCTGTGTGGTTGAGCTAAATTGCTGCTTTGCTGCTGATTCCCTAGGGAAGGCTGTTTGTGTAGCTCTGGTTTTAATGGTTGACTTTATAGGAACTTCCGGGTCTAGTGAGATCCAGTGTACCTGGGTTGTGTAGAAACTCTGGTCTGGGCCTGAGACTTTTCAGCAAACTGCCAGACCAGTCTCCTCTGAGTGGTCCTGCACTAATTGGGGGGCAGATCAGCTGTCCTTGCTGTGCCCCAGTGTTCTCCTGGTGGCCCATCTCCCCCACCTTCCATGCTCCAAACATTTCCCATGGGATGGGGTGTGCTCCAGTCCCTTGTGATGACTCACCAGCCTCTGAGTGGCTCCTTTTTTTCAGTTGCTGTGACTCCTTACTCCTATGTGGGTCCACAGGAATCCTATTAGTGGTCTTGCTGGCTGGGGGCCACCAAGGTCCTCCTCCCCTACTGCCTCCAAGCAGCTTCATCCAAAGGCTGTGGCTTTTGCCGGCTCCTGCTCCATGCACTTAGCAGCTCCAGCCTTAAAGTGGCAGGGACTCCAAACAGTCAGAGTGTTTTTTTCTTTCTTTCATTGCGGCTTCTCCCACCTTCATGCACTCTGTAGGTCTCTCTTCCTCTTCCCCTGATCTCTAGTGGCCCCAGCTTGGCCGTTGTTGCTTTCTTATAGTTGTAAATTGGTTGATTTGTGGGAGAGAGTGACACTGGGACCATCTATTCTGCCATCTTGACTGGAAGTCTCAAGATTCCATTTTTTCAAAGCCAAATTAGATGACTTTTTGCTGATCTTTTGGGGGTTTCTTCTTAGTGCCCAATCAGAATTGGCTTTCCTTCTGTCATCTTGGTTGCAAGCAGGGACCATGGACACAGGAAGGCATGGTGCTTGTGGGTACCGTGGTGAGGGCCTTCCTAAAGCCACAGCCAGATACTCCCCTTCCGCTGCCTGAGCTGCTGGGATGCAAGATGGAGGCGGAATAGCAGATTAGGGTCCTGCTGCCATCTCACTGCACACTTAATTATTTTTATTCAGTACTCTGAAGCTATTATTCCATTGTCTTCAGGCACTTACTTGGTCTAATTGTTGATCCTTTGTGGAAGAACAACCTCTTTTCTTTGATGGCTTTCAAGATTCTTTCTTTTCTTTTAATGTGGTCCACTATGTGCATTGAGTTTTTAATTTATTGTTCCCAGGACTTGTTTTAGCTTTTACTCTAATTCTGGAGAATTCTCAGCCTTGTCTCTTTGCTTATTGCCTCTGGTTCTTTTCCTTATTCTCCCTCTTGCAACTCCTGTTCAGTATATTGTGGAACTTCTCATTCCATTCTCCATTTTATTTACTTCTCTGTCATATTTCCTATCTGTTTTTCTTTCCCTGTTTTCATTTTAGGTGATTTTCTCTGATTCATCTTCCTGTTCACTGATTCTTTCTTTAGTTGTGTCTACATGTACCCTTTGATTACTAGAATTTCTATTCGGTTCTTTTTAAAACAAACTTGCTCTTTTTCTTTTTCCTTTTTTTTTGTCTTTTTTCGTGACTGGCAACGGATCGCAACCCTCAGTGTCGCG
>NW_007731880.1:0-6075 GCF_000696425.1 Galeopterus variegatus
GACGTCATGACAACTTAATCTTGTCCCATTATCGGGCGCACTTACTCACCTTATCCTGATGTGGCAGGTTCCCGCAGTGGATGAAGGTTTTACTCTTTCATTTTCAGTGGTCGACCCTCCGAAGCACTGTCTTCCTCACGGTGTCCCCCGTATCCAGTGCCCCACATTTAGGCGCCAAAAATGTCCTGATCCACGGGATATTCAATGCAGACCCTGGAGGGGGGAGTGGGAATTGGACGGGACAAGAGACACGAGAAATGGAGACAAGACAGTATTCTGATCAAGTCTCGTTTATTGGTTTACTCTTTGCTGGGGACTAGGAAGCTCTACATAGATATGTGCTCTTTTCTGCTGTACGGCATCTGCAATAGCATCTCAAGAAAAACAGAGACAGGACTTTCAGATTAATGATTACCACCCAGAAAGTTTATGGTCAGTGGTCTCTGAAAAAAGAAGAAAAGCCACTTGTGTATCAGCCAGGAGCAAAACAGTTCCTGGCAGAAACAGCTTACAAGGCAGCTATCAGGTAGCCTCAGCCAAACTGAGGGGTGTGGGGCAAGAAGGCACCCAACACTAATGAAATAAATGGAAGAGAAAAAAACCATTAAAGAGTTGAAACACTCATTAGTAGTAAAATAGTGGCAACTGAAAATTTGGGAACATAGTGACCAAACTCCAAAAATTCAAATAGGAAAAGAATAAAGATATAAAAGCTGTTACAGAGAAAACATAGAAGACATTAAAAAAACAAAACAAAACAATAAAAGCTATGCCTAGTTGGTATGAGAACAGAACAAATGAAAAAGAAAACTTAAAATGGCCAACTGATTCCCAGGAAAAAATAAAAATTATAAAATGACCAACACCAAGATATATCCACCAAAATTCTGGAAATTTGAGGATGAGTAGAGTCCCATGGGCATCCAAGCATAAAATTCAGTCACTTAGATGTGAGAAAAGTCAGACTGGACTTTTTTAATTTCACCACGGTGAAGTTCAATGTCATCAGAGAGTGGAAGAATATATACAAAGACATTAGTGCAATTAACAGTGACAGCTAATTTGATACCCAGTGAAGTTGTCTTCAATTATAAGGACAAAAAAAACCCCAGATTGTCTTCACCATGTAACAAGAAATATATCACATACAAGCTTTTCTTTGGGAGAAAATAAATAATTTAGAAATGGAGGAGATAATAAATTCTAATGTCGTAATAATAAGAACTATGGATAAAAAAATTTTGTGAACTATAATTAATAAAAAAATTGAGAAAATTTAGGAGATAAACTTGAGGGGAAGTGAGTGGAAGTATAATTTATCATCCCGTTTAGCAGAGAATTATTTCCAAATTGAAATAATCCTCTTCTTTCTGAAGAAAGAACGCTCTTCAGGTATGAATCTGACCTTTCACAGACAGTAATCATTAGCATTGTAGGTTCAACCACCTACATATTATCTAGTTGTCTGTTAATAAAAGGTCTGATAAAGAAAAAACACACTCAAAAACATTGCTCCTATGAGAAATTAACATTGTGTGTGATGGCATCTGCTTGTTACACAAATGTCTCAAATGTTTCCACTTGGTTAAGGAAGGATTTTAATTTATTAGTTGTCAAGATCTTTTTGATGATTTACTATTATATAAGTTTTGAAGTCTATCTTCACAAGTTACAGATTACATCAAGCTGAAAAGTGCAAAATGGAAGGACACAGCTTCAAACAACATATCATCATGATCAGGAGATGGAATTTACTATTGCAGGGGAATGAATCAAAAATTTGTCTGTGTGTATTTTAAAATAATACCTTCTTGGTATGGAGCTTCAAAACTAATCTCATCAGAAGACGAATCATCACTGATTACTCTTTGCTGGGGACTAGGAAGCTCTACATAGATATGTGCTCTTTTACTGCTTACAATAAACTTTACTTCTATGAGAAAAAAAAGAAAAGAGAGATTGCTTAAGATGGCATTTGAAATACTTTACTTTTTATTTTATTTTTAATATGTTTAAGAGGGTACTTCAGAAAGTTTATGGAAAAATAGAATTAAATGATAATACAAGTCTTTCCATGAACTTTATGAAGTACCCTTGTATTTGTTGCTGTTTGGGTTGAGGCATTGGCTCAGCCTCACTGAATAGGGCTAAGATGCCCTAATCGGGAAATAACAATGAACAGCAAAGAGCAATTTTATGAAGTATGGACAGGCATAACAGACCCTTGTTGTTCAGCCTAACCTCTTATTATTCGGCCCATAATTTAACAAATCTTACTACTCTGGTTTTCCCTAGCTTGACAACCCTTTACCTCTCTTGTCCTGTTTCGATAATTTTTAGAACATAAGGTTTGGAACCAGAGAAACTTAGTTAAAATAAACTCTTTACTGTGTGGCTAATTTTGAAGACATGTACTCTCAGAACCTCAGAGTTTTCATGTTTCAGTTAGAAGTAATTATAACGCTGAGCTCAGAGAATTAGAAAATAATACATATATATGAAAGTTCAGTTTAATTCTCAGAGTTTCATGAGATTTTGCAAATCTTACTCCTCTGGTTTTCCCTAGCTTGACAACCCTTTACCTCTCTTGTCCTGTTTCAATAATTTTTAGAACATAAGGTTTGGAACCAGAGAAACTTAGTTAAAATAAACTCTTTACTGTGTGGCTAATTTTGAAGACATATACTCTCAGAACCTCAGAGTTTTCATGTTTCAGTTAGAAGTAATTATAACACTGAGCTCAGAGAATTAGAAAATAATACATATATATGAAAGTTCAGTTTAATTCTCAGAGTTTCATGAGATTTTATGTGCTTTTCCAAATTTCTATAAATTTATTGCGATGCAGCAATAAATACAAAATTTTGACAGTATTTTCCTCCAGTTATCTAATCATTTATTTCTTTTTTCTTATTGAATACAAGTTTTATTCAATTAAGAAAATTTAGCAGCAATTTAGTTGAGTATTGAAAAATACATTTTGGTTATTTGAATGTAAGTTTTTCTTGTTGTAGCTTACAAACCTCACCTGGGTTATGTAGGACTCGAAAATATTGACTAGGACTAGAAAATATTGACTATGCAGGCCCATTGTGAGTTCTCAGTTTCTATTGGGTAAATGTTTAGAATTTTATGAATACTTTTGTTTTTCTTTGCCCAAACAAAGAGATTATGATATGTTTAAAGAAAGTACATCAACTTACTCTGAACCCATTCTTCTAAATATGGAGTGTACATGTTTTCCAGTATTTTTTTATTTTTATTTATTTATTTATTATTATTATTATTTTTTTTTTTTTTTTGAGGCTGGCTGGTACAGGGATCAAACCTTGGGTCTTGATGAGCACCACTCTCTAACCTACTGAGCTAACTGGCTAGCCCCTCCAGTAATTTTTTTTTTTTTAAAGCCCAAGCTTCTTGGGACATTCATTCTTGCACTTCTTCTCTGCTATTATCTTGTGTTTATCCACTGAGTATGTATACCTCCAGCCACATACTATAGTTATTGAAAATATGTCCTTTCTGGAATCTTCCCTCTTCATTTACCTAAGGCAGTGGTTTTCAAGTAGAATGATTTTGATTCCAGGGGACATTTAACAATGTCTAGGGACATTTTGATTATTATACCTTAGAGAGGGATGCTACTGGAATCTAGTGAGTACAGGGTATTGTAGGATGCTGCAATACGAACATCCTACAATACACAGAACAGCCCCCCACAATAAAGAATATCTGTCCCAAAATGTAAATTGTGATGAGGCTGACCTTGATCAAGGCTATTGTGTAATCAAATTCAAAATTAATAAAAATACAGCAAAAAGTTTTACTCTTTCTCAAACTTACAATTCAGGACACTATAGATCCTAGATATGTACATGATGTTCTACATTCTTACATAACTACAGGCTAACATGACTTATACTCCCACCAGCACATTTACTCATAATTTCTAAAACTCAATCCAAGCTGACAGTTGAGGTCAATTCTATTCTCACTTTTTCCATGAAATTTTCATTACTTTCAAATTACCTTTGCCATAGGATTTCTCTGAGTTGTAACTAGCAAAATAAAATAAAATCTGCTATCTGGCATATTGTAGGCAATAAGTTTAAGTGATCCTCCCCTACCCCCCTTTTATGCATTTTGTCTTGCAATTGTCTTAGTTACTCTATTGAATTAAGGGTTCAATTAAGT
Source organism: Galeopterus variegatus (assembly GCF_000696425.1). Taxonomy (NCBI): domain Eukaryota; kingdom Metazoa; phylum Chordata; class Mammalia; order Dermoptera; family Cynocephalidae; genus Galeopterus; species Galeopterus variegatus. Next base: position 4,195 of record NW_007731880.1, read on the forward strand.
GATTGAACACTTAATTGTATAAATTTTTGATATTTTAACTCAGTAATTTGACATTTTTGAGAATGTGTTTCATTTATTCCATGCAAATCTATTTATTTGCATTACAATTTTTTTTTCCTTACACTCCATCATTGTTAACACAAAATAGTGCTTGAGTGAATGAGTGAAGAAAGGAATGTGTTAAAAATACACGAAGACCAACATTTTCATAGCTGTAGCTCCCAAGCAGTGATACATAAATATTGTTTATTATATTAAAGTACAATAATTTTTATTATGTATTATTTTAACATTCTAGAAGGTTTACAAACTTTTAGCTTTTTTAAAATAATGTTTGTATTATTATTTTCCTCTGCTTTAGAAGATGAAAACAGAAAATGTACCTCAGTGTTTGAGATGCTTGTTTTTCAATTACACATATCATACCTTTAAAAAGCATTGTGTTTGTCTCTAAAACTTACTAAGACAATGTAATTTTCTAACTATTCCTGGAAGTTTTGCCTGTTGATTACAAGGAAAGAACAAGAATTTTGAATATAAATATACTAGAAAAACAAGCAAACAAAATGTCTTGCTATTTTGAAGAGTTTTAACATACACATCCATTTTGGTCCTTACAGAAAGTGTGGACTACGGGCCAGTGTTTGTGCAAGAACCGGATGATATCATTTTTCCTACTGATTCTGATGAAAGGAAGGTAGCACTGAATTGTGAAGCTCGTGGCAACCCAGTACCCAGTTACAGGTAGAAATTCACTCTTAATCATGTTTCTTAGCCTTAAAATACTTCCATCAATGATATTTTGGCACTTCCAGGGAGTATTATAATTCCTCCAGTGATTTTTATGTATCTGTCTTCTGGTTTTTCATAAGATGGCTTCAAAATGGAACAGAAATAGATTTGGAAAGTGATTATCGCTACAGTTTGATAGACGGCACCTTCATTATAAGCAATCCAACAGAAGCAAAGGACTCTGGACATTATCAGTGTTTGGCAACCAACACTTTTGGAACTATTCTTAGCAGAGAAGCTATACTTCAGTTTGCCTGTGAGTAAAGTATATGATATTTTTATGTGTGTTTATATATAGCGTGTATATATATTTAAGCTTTAAGCAAAAGCTTAAGGCCTCAAAAGTAAAAATAGTGCTAAAACCATGGCAAGGATTATAACGGTGCAAACAATGCAATTCCTCCTGGGATATTTTGAAATCTCCTGAAATATTGGCTTTTTTCAAAATAAATTTGATGTACTAGCCTGGGAAGTTCAAATTCATTCGTAAAGTCAGATAAAATTTTCAATTTCAAATATCATTTGAAATCTGATTTTTTTCTGCTTTTTAAAATATCTATTTATCTGCTTTTGTTCTGTTATAGTGTTTGTTATAGTCACTATTTGCTATAGATTCTTCAGAACATAAGATAGCATATTTTAAAAATTCTGCTTATAGTCAGGTAGCAAAGGAAATGCCTCTGAAATGCTAATATTTTAGATTTTGACTATATGAGGGTGTTTCAAAAAGTTCATGGAAAAATAATTAAAAGGTAATGGGAATCTTTCCATGAACTTTTTGAAACACCCTGGTGGTTCCCAGGTGTCCCAATTTTTGTGTTGGAAAAAAGGTACTCTATATAAACTATACCCACATACACATGCATATGAATATAAACATTTTCTAAGTACCTCAGGTACTGATTAATTCGATGCATTGATTTCTTAAAACTCTTGAAATTATTTTACTGTTGATGAGGACCTACACCAAGTTGAGGATAGACTACCAGGTTAAAAACTTTAAGATTATTCATTGGTAAGTAATTGTACTTGAATTTAAATTCTTGAGGATTACAATCTCTAAAAAGTAGAAAGGAAGGCCAAGAATCT
>NW_007731880.1:6376-15788 GCF_000696425.1 Galeopterus variegatus
TCTGTGTTAATAAATCATATATAACTGTATTAGTTACATAAACTATTACAAAATAATTTTTAAGTAAAAAATTCATCCTGAAGAACATACTAATTAACTTTTCTTTATATAATCTTCCTCACATATCTTTTCTAATTAACCCAGAATCCAGAAACCCTATTGTAGAAGTGTGAAGGAGAAAAGGAAAGAATAAAGGATGGATAATGGGTTGTTTGGAAAACAATGAGTGAGGTCCTAAAAAAAACTTAACATTACCTTTTAAAGTAGATTTGACTAAGGAGTTTAGATAGGTACATTTACATGTGCCAAAGATACCAAGATAGCAGCCTAAATACACTTCTTTTATTTTAGAAAATATTATGTGGCATATTATATAACCTAATACCTTCAATATGCACATTAACAAAGTGGCAGCAAATTATGTCAAGTTTTTTTCTGCGTGCTTTAGAGCAGGAATCTATTTATCCCAGGTGTCCATATGACTGCTTTCCCAGGCTTCCTGCAAGGACCAGTCACGGCCATCACATACTCATGGAGTGAACACTTTGGCACCAGGATTTGTAGTTCAAAGATCAGGCATGGGAAAGCATGACACTTACGTATCTTACCTACTCAGAATGAAGCTGTCCTCAACATGGTATAGGACAGTGTTTGCTTATTTTCAACTTAAACATTCTGGATAGTGATGCACATGCATTCACAGTAGCATCTTATGACCCTGAGCTACTTCCACCCCTCATCTAACTCAAGCCATAGGTTAGATGTGCACAAGAACCCACAAGGTACCTGGTTGAAGCAGGCCATCAGTAACTCACATAAGAAAGGTCGATTCTGTCCCAAAATTGCTCCCCCACCTAGCCGCCATTGCATTTATACATATGATATTTAAGAAATTAAGTCCTTAGGTCCAGCTCTACATTTTCTCCAGGAGATCTTTGAGAAAAAAATGCAAATATGATTGGTAGAGAGAAAGGATGGAGACTTGATCAACCTGCTTTCTATTATGTCTTGGTGGGAGTGTGGGTGCTATAGGATTCTGGGAATCAGGATAGTTTGGGGATTAAAGAGAGAAAATGAGGTAGGAAGTTGGAGAGAAAAGAGGCTTTTGAATGGAAGTGAAAGGATACAAAGATAAAGTGAGATTTAAAGATTTCGTGACGACTTTCCTTTACACCATGGTTTTCTCATGTCCAGGCTCATATCAACTATTTATTGTTACTAGAGTGTTTAATGTCTGAAGGAATTTTGTGAAGGAATGCTCATTACTTTTTACACGTTTTAAAGCTAAAATCATTAATCTCTTTTATATCCATCAGCCACAATTTATCTAAAAATATAAATATTTATTTCACAACTAATATTTCAAAACTTATAAATTTAATAAATTTAAATAATTATTAAAGTATATTTAATCAAATTTTACTAGACGTTTATTAAATATTGGAGCCTGATGTATGAGTTTATTTTAATGTCTTAAAATTAGGCAAAATTCATAAATTACTGAAATGATTGCAAAACATTTTATTAATACTTATACATAAACTCCATCATGTATATATTCTTGAGGCATACTTTTATGCTTTACTCAGTTTATAATAATTTTATTTGGCAAGGATTTTTTTTTACTTTTTATACATAATTTTATAATATATCGTACCATAACTTTATCAGATGTGCTGTTCTTCACTGTGCTAGTGATATCGTGATATTCTAAAATCAAACAGACAGGAGGACCATATCACCCAATCCAAAGTCAGTTTCTTTGTTATCAACCGACTGAATTCAGGTTGCCACTTTCAAATGTGGGACCTGTTCAGCAGACTGGGACTGTTTTATAATTAAACATTATTTTTGTTCTATCAATGACACCCTTTAAATTTTCAGCTTTTACGTAAGTTTTTGCCTTTTGAAATATGATACCTTTGCTTGAAATAATGTGATTCTAAAACTTATTGGACAATGTTAAATAAAAAAAAAAAATGAGTCTCCCGTATTTATATTAATAGGAAATAGTACTAATCTATGTTTCACCAAAGGTACATATTCAACAGAAGAATCAAGTTATCCATGTACTAGCAATACCTTATTTTTTAAAGATTATAAAATTTAAATATATTCTATTACAGACCTCTCTCTTTTGTGTAAAGATTACATATGTGTGTGTATACACAAAGACGCATTGTATTAAATATTCTGACTTTTAAGTACTATTAGGGTCACATGGCTTTTTGCAGATTCAACTTATTAATAAAACTATCATAATTTGGCTATTGAGAGTCCCTTAATGCTAGCTTCTTTGTCTCTTATTTTAAAATATTCTAGCTTTCCACTAATAACATCTTGATCCCTTACTCACCCCCACCCGACCAGCCAAGCATAGAATCAGCTATTTTTCAATGACCATAATGCTGCAGACTAAAATCTAGGAACTAGAGGTTTATATTGGATTGTGCCAAATAAGTTCTGGTAGTGGGTAGAATAACGTTTTTGCTAAACCAAATTAGCGACAGAGATTTTTAAAAATCACTTTTCAAAGGTCTCAACCTCACATTAATAGCTTATATTTATTGAATGCTTACTTCTGTGGCAGGCAATGCTCTAAGTGTTTTAAATACACCAGCTTTTTTCATCCTCATAACCAACATATGAGTTGTTACGCTGTAAAATGTAAATCTATTTTACAGATAATACCTGTAATCAAACTCTAATAGTACTCAATCTTTTCCTATTTAATGTAAATATGTATTATATTTCTTTGATGACATACCCAATTTGATTTTCAATTTCTCTTCCTAACTGTAATTATACTATAATCTTTTTTAAAATTCTATATGCTTGCTTCATCAACCACAGTTTTATAATCAATTTATTAACATTTTTATGATATAACAAAAATAAATATTAGGAACAAAAATAAGCATGTAATCACAGTGTTCTGCATTTGTTCTTGTTGTTAAAATCTAGCTAATACATCACTTAATTTTCCTTATGAAAGTTTAAGAGTTTAAGGTACATTGGGTCTCTTTCTACATGTGGAATTTGGGGGCTTACAGTAATTTTTGTGTGTGATTATTTTTGATTATGTTTTTTTTTCTTTTAATACACTATTTTCTCTCTTTTTTATTTATTTATTGGATAATCTATGGTTAAGACCTTGAAAGCTAAATTTTCAAAGTGAATTTGAGACAGGACAAAGATGACTGTGGCCATTATCAAAAGCCGATAATATCTTCATAAGTACTGGCTTTTGCTGAGAACGGTAATAAGGAAATGAAAGTTGGCACCTTTTATCTGGAAATGAAGCAAGAGTAAAAGATATATGTAGACTGTAAAAAATTACACAAGGGCAAAGCAAATTTAATTTCCTTTAAAGTTTTGTTTCCATTGTCACTCAACATATCAACAAATACAAAACAGCAAATGTATGTTATATAATATTTTATTTCATTAGTATATTTAATCTCTATCTCTTCCCAAAGGTAATTTATTTGACTTGCTATATCAGATATATGCTTAATGAGAGATAAATATATAAATAAGTAAATATAGCACCAGTAAAAATTTTTTGTAATAAGAGGTCAAGATAGTGTAGCCATAAATTTCATAATTATTGTGGTCTAAAGAAATATTTCATGGAGATTCTACCATTCAAAGCAAAAAGAGAAATAAAAACATTTAAAGGCTTCTAATTGCCTCCATTTCTTTAAAGGAAGTAAATCTTTTCTTGACAAGTTCTTATACAAATTTCTCATTCAAGGCTTTATATACTGATCTCAATAACATCCCTACATCAATTTAATAGCAAGTTTAAATAGCCTGACATAAAGCCAAATAAATTCTTTAAATGTAACTAGAATTTAATCATGAAGTTATTCACTACATTTGCTGATATGTATATTTTTTTCTAATTTTGATTTGAGCAACTAGTGGGTTTGAGCAGCTGCTGCAAACTTGCACAGTCCCTTCTAACCTACTGTTCACATGTTTAAATATCTACCCATGAGGATCTTTCATTTTAAGTTCTTCCTAAATGAATATTTATAAACATGATTTAGCTTAGTTAACGTTAATACTTTAGTTTAGCATTAATAAATACATACCTCACAAGGGTATAGTAAATATTGAGGAGGTGGAGAAGTCACATTTGTGAACTGGTTTTTAAGTTCAGCAAGGAAGACATCAATACACACAAAGCTGTAGTGTTGTTGTCAGAGGTGATTGTTACTGGTAATCAATAAGATTATTTTTGAAAAAATATATTTTATTCCTGGAGCTTATGTTCGTCATGAAGATAGTTTCCTCACCTAGTGTAGTGATTACTCTTCAGTGACAACCAAGAATAAATATACCATATAGACTCTATCAGTCTATTAACTTATTACCATGCTGATGAGAATTTGGAATTGATAATATGACACTGCACTCTCCTCAGACATCCTTCAGAAATCCAAAGCACATAGAAATCTCTCTAAAGCTGAGATTTTTAGAAATAATTCATGCCAGCAAGTCAAACATAAAATGAATCAAGAATAAAATCTCTTCATGCTGTCTCTTGCTTCAAAAATATCTTTATATGCAATCCTTGGTAAATTGATAGTTCATATCTAAATTTGAACATAGTGCTTTTTGGAACATTTAGATGATTTAGATCCAGAATACTCCAATAGTTTTTCTTGAAACAGTTGATTAAAATAACTTCCTTAACTCTTTGAGAGATTATATGGCTTTTGTAGACTTTGAATATAAGCCCTTTAATTTAATCTTTCATTTTCATATAAAACTCAAAAATTACTACTCTGGCTTTTTCATAACTTATTCTCCTAAAGTAAAATTGACCTTAAGCTTTAAAATCACATTTTATTAGTGTTTAACATCTAATGAAATTATTTGAATAATCACTAATTCCACAGTATATCCAGAGCTTTATTTCTTTAGTTTATGAGGCTTTGTACATAATAACTTTATGACATCATTTGAATACTAATCTAAATGAGTCACACTGGCATGAATAAGTTTACTAATTATAAAAATATCAGCTTTTTCTTACAAAATAAATTAATGTTTGTAATTTTACCTTCATATATAAAACAGCTATTTTTCTTAAATGGAATCACTACTCACAAAAAATATTGTTTTTTAGTGTTCCTTTATGTGAACGATGACTCTGGTCCTAATAGATATAATAACTACTGTTTTAATTAGTTGATTGAGATCAAAGAAAGAAAATTAAAATATGTAATTTTATGCTTTATAAGAAAGTTATTGAGTGAATTAATGTTGTAATCTGTGGTAGAGTATCCTCAGATCCTTAATTCTATTACACAAATTATAAATTTGCAAGTATTTTATTTTTTTAAAGTTTATCCAGTTATTTTCATTATTTATGGAAATCGTGAATAACTCTATCCATATGTGACAAGTGACCTCCAGCAAAATGGCTTTACTTGTCTCCCTTGGAACAGGATATTTTTTATTTGAGTGCTCCTCATCTTGTTTTTAGAAATTTAAAATGTCAGTTTTTCACTCAAGTTGTGTGAAAACACAGGAAAAGAGCAGGATCAAGGAATACATAAATCTTCTGACCCTTACTGCTCAAGCACATTTACCTAATTCATTGCTTTTAATTCTTAGCGGAATGTCCTGGGGAGACCTTACCCTAGCACAAAATTTCCATGGCACAAAAGATCAGATGTTTTAAATTGCACTACTAGTGTCAGGTAAACATGATAAAATAGAATTCCATCTCAGGATGACTTACGACCCTGGTAAATATAAAGATAACAACATAAAATAAAAATGTATAAACAAAGGGACAGACATAGAATATGAGTACTTTAATTATAATTTTATTCAAAAAAAAAAAAGAAAAACATTTACTTGAGAGATAAGTTGGAGCAGAATATGTATTACCCAGCCTTGGACATTGAATTTTACCTGACTCAAAGGAACAGCAATGATTATGCCCTGAAAGGTTAAAAAAAAAAAAAGAAAAAAAGAGCTACTGAAGGAGATAAGAACAACCTGAAATGTGCAGAAGAGAGCCAATAAAGTAAAGTATAATCCAAATGGTGTTCAAAGTTTCAAGGTGGGGACTGTCACTGATGTCAGATGCTAAAGTAACACTCAGAAATGACCTTTGGATTTTGAGACCTTGAAGACCAATCTCAGTAGTAATAGGAATAGAAATCAGAATTCAAGGCATTAAAGTATGAAATATTACAGTAGATGCTGATTTTGGCCATGACAGAAATGAAGATGAACATGTTTTATTAAAATGACATGAGAGTGAAAAATGATGGTATTTGGTAGTAGAAAGAAGGGAATCAGTACAGAGGATGAAGCTAAAAAAAATAGAGTCTAATTAGTGAAATAAATTTCTTCTTTCCACATAAGTTATATGCATCCTCTAGATTTTCATCTTCTTCCAGGGAAATATTCTACCATATAGAAGATACTCGTTGTACTAAATATTACGCCAAACTAGAAAAAATTTATAGCCTAGACTCTCACATCTTAACCTATAAACTTAGACTAAGTAAAGGAACCTTAAGACCAGCCAGGGAGCTATAAAATTTCTAGAAATATTTTCTTGATCCTTTCAACACTAATTTTTATTCCATATCCTACAGAACCTTGAATTATTTTTTCAATAAAATACAACTATTATCTCAAGAGAACTATATACCAGTATATTCTTGCTATAACTCTGTAACATCCAGTAAAAGAGTCACATGGTAGTTAGATTAAACTGATATTTTTCCGCATTCCTAAGAATGTAGGGTGGAGGAAATAAGAGGATAACTTGGTTTTCCCTAATCAAGGCTGACTGATTATCTGTGCATTGCTCAGAAGGTCCTCAGCCCTTGTAAATTCATGGCCTGTTTCTAGGTGAGCTTTCTGCAGTGTTTTTGTTTGCTTTGTTTTGTGTTTGTTTTGTTTTGTTTTTGTTTTGAGTCAAATTTAGCATTTTTGTCAATTCCTGGGGATGCAGCTGAAGTTTCTTATTGTAAATCTTTGTAAGTTGGCTGTGTATCTGAACGGGAGCTTTTTCATGAAAGGCCTCCTCAGCTCATTACACTGTCAGAATTGGTTCAAACTGTAAATGTTGCTTATGCATCTCTGTAGAAAGGTTCAGACTCAAACAACCTTACCATCGTTCACAGCCTTTTTAGGATACCCTCAAACATTGGACATTCATTCTAGTCCATAAGAAGCTGGATAAAATTGTACCTCTGAAAGTTATATTTATGCTTTTTATAGTCTTAAGTTTAGACTCAGATGAGACAAGGATAACTTCTCTATGTTGGTGTTATGTTCTGCATGTTATGTGGGATTTAAGGGGCAAATATGGAGTTTATTGGGGCATGGTAACCACTTTATAAGCCATTAAGCCTGGCACTGTGAACATGGATGTATTTAGATCAAGAGTTACTGTCCTTTATTGTCTTCACTTTTCCTACCCAAGTAACACTAGTATGACCAGCCTGTCCTCCTTAAAATGTTTAAAGTCTCCCAATCCATTCCAAATTAAAGTGCATAGTCTTGCAAATGGCTTCATGGCCATTTATTATTTGGACTATGTTTTTCTAGCTTTCTCTATAATTTTTAGGCTGTACTGAACTATATACTGTCCTCAAAGCATTTTATTCTTATTTATGATACCATGTCTGTAAATGTCATGTTCTCTCTGCCTGCTGGGCTGCTGTTCAGTAATATGTCTCTCTCTCTCTCATGTGTTCCTTATTGTATTTATTTCTTGTAATATTGCAGTGCAATTATTTATGACAATGGCTAGAGCCATTCCAAATTCACCATTAACTCCACTACGACTAGACTGTGAACTCATTGAGGGCAGATTTTATGCCTGATTCACATTTTTTTTTTTTTTTTTGTTTAACACCCAGACTGTAACATGTAGGTCAATAATCACCACTGAGTGAATGCTTGCACAATGAGTGACTGACTGAATGAAATACCCTCCAGCACCACAGTAGTCACTACCTCCAAAAGAATCCCTTCTGAGACCTGTGAGAAGGATGAAGCACATACACAGCTGTCTCTAACAATTATAATAGAGAATCAAATTAAATAAGACAATTTATGCAGAAATATTTTATAAATTTTAAAGCCCCAAATAGATAATAGTGAGATTATTACTACATTTTAAATGATATGAATAAGTCTAATGGTATTAATGAAAATAATTAATATTAATTTCAATACAGGTGTTAAGATCAATTTTAAGTATAGTAATATCTTTTCATATTATTTTGTACCTTTTTAGTAGTATTTTACATATTATAATAGATATCTGAGGCAAACTAAGATATCTCAGAGAAATATGTAAAAGTTTCCTTTTCTAAAAAGTGATTTTAGATGTAACTCTGACTGCAGATAGAAAAAAGTTCTCTTACTTCCCTTATTAAACATGATTCCTGAATGCTAGCAACATCTCTTTATTGATCTTAGTAGCAAGGAAAGTTTCCAATCCATTTCATAGCCTCATTGGGCTGAAAACTTAGAGTTATGATATAGTGACAGAATTTATCAAACTGAGCAACAAACCCTGCTCTTAAATTCTTTGAGAATTTATGTGCAAATGTTATTATATTTTAGTTGCTAACATTTAAGGTGTGTACACAGTGCCACTGCCATAATTCATGTCACAAGATCCAGAAACAATAGTTTACTCTTGCAGTCAGTTTTTTAAAATCTTGTTTTTCAGGCCACAATAAGAAAAAAAAAAAGTGTTTAGCTCCCAACTCTTAATAGGTGAATGAATTTAGAAAATTATCTTCCCTAAGCTTAGGGGAAATTAAATAGCATTTTAAAAGGATCATTTCTGTCACAACAGAATAACCAAAAATATGTCTATAAACTGTCAGTAAAGAACATCAAATGAGGTCATTAATATCAATTCTGTTTTCATAAACATAGTAAATCATCCACCTAAGAAATCACAACTGTAGCAGATTTATTTAAATTATAATTCATGGAATCACACAAACAGTCATTAAATTCACAAAATAACAAATAGTGTAATTGCTGGGATGGAACTAGCATGTTTATTAAACAAAGTTTTTGAATCCCTGTGGACGAATATGCAAGCAGGTCTAGAAAGTTTGACTTATTCTTTTCTAAATTCCATTATAAGAACACTGAGAACTGAAAAAGCTATCAATGTTTTTCTAACCTTAATTAAAAAAAGAAAAACCTTGAAAAATAGGATTATGTTTCTTCCATTAAAGAATACTCTGTGGCAGTGTTTTTATTTATCTAGCTTAGTGCTGGTTTTTTTGATTTTCGGGATTTGCTTAGAAGTTATTTCTAGAAGTATTTTCCAAATTTTCTTTTCTTTTTTTTTTTCCTTTTTGTCTTTTTTCGTGTCCGGCAATGGATCGCAACCCTCAGT
>NW_007731880.1:16249-35444 GCF_000696425.1 Galeopterus variegatus
GATCCGAACCCTTGGCGGGAGCGCCACTGCGCTCCCAAGCGGTGCACTGTAGCAGTGCGCCACCAGGCCAGCCCTCCAAATTTTCTTAATTGGTTTACACCCTTTTAGAAATCAAAAAGCAAGGCTATCTTTGTTCATAAAATAGACAGTCTATTTGAATGTTCTATCTGACTCTAGATCCAGATGTCTTTTTTTTTTTTTTTCTTTTTTTGTCTTTTGTTTTTTTCCGTGTCCGGCAACGGATCACAACCCTCAGTGTTGCTCCCGCGCCTCGCTCAGCCCGTGAGCGGGAACCGGACTGCATGTGGGATCCGACCCCTCGGGCGGGAGCGCCGCCGCGCTTCCCAAGCAGCGCACTATCCAGTGCACCACCGGGCCGGCCCTAGATCCAGATGTCTTAATAAAATAAAAGGAATAATATTCCCCTAATATTTGTAGAGGTTTTGCATGTGATATCTCTTAAGTAATCTCAACAATTCTGAGCGTATGCTGAGTGGTCTCACAATGTCTAATTTGGGATGTGAAAATTTAAATGATAAAGGTCATATATCCTACTTGTGGCACACAGCTCAGATTAAAGAGTTAAACATAATCTGCATAATACAAGGGTCATTAAAAAAATTCTTAATGCTATTTTTCCATGAACTTTTTGAAGTACCCTCATACATCTGATGTAATTAATGCACAATTTATGTCATTCTTTTTTTTTTTTTTTTGCTTTAAATCTATACTTCCATGTGTTCACACAAAGCTACCCTTTGATTTATCTATTCACACTGATTATGGTAAAACAATAGCACACAGAGAACATGCATGCCAATGGCTTTCATTCTAAGGTTTTTTGGTTTTTTGGTTTTTTTTCTAATAAACCAAGAAATGCATTCTTTCATATTATGTTGAGGACTTTATATTGGTTTTTATTATGTGCAGATGAAAGTAAAAATAGCCCTGATAATAAGGGAGGCAAAATAAATAGAATTCATGCAGTTTGACTATCCATGTCATCAGATCATACTTGATTTGGGGAATACATCAAGTCTGTGGAAGTATCAGTAATATTGTTTACCTGGTTTTATCTTCCAAAATAAACACAATCCAGCCTATTGCAATTATATGCACCTTAGAAAAGGCCTAACCTTAGAATTACAAATATACAGATATCCTAGTTTAGTTCCATCTATTTCCAGCACCTAAAGTTTGTAGCTACTTTTACTGTTGCAAGCATAAACTAAAATCTTTTGAATAGCTAGTAATATTAAGAAGCATTTGAAGTAATGCCCCTCAGCATTATAAAGGCCATATACAACAAATCCACAGCTAATATCATATTGAATGAACAAAAGTTGAAAGCTTTTCCTCTAAGATCTGGAACAAGTCAAGGGTTCTCATTTTCCTCCACTCTTATTTAACATAGTACTGGAAGTTTTAGCCAGAGCAGTAGGGCAAAAAAAAAAAAGAAAGAAAAAAAAGAAAAAAGAAATAAAGGGCATCCAAATTGGAAAGAGAAATCAAACTATCCCTATTTGCATATGACATGGTCAAACAGACAGAAAACCCTAATGACTCTGCCAAAAAATTGCTAGAACTAATAATTCCTTAAAGTAGTAGGATATGAAATCAACATATAAAAATCAGTAGCTTTTCTACATGCCAATAATGAACTATCTGAAAAAATCAATAAAGTAATCTCATTTACAATAGTTCCAAAAAAATAAAATACCTGGGAGTAAATTTAACAAGTGAGGTGAAAGATCTCTACAATGAAAACTATAAAACATTGATAAAAGAAATTGAAGGCAACACAAATGGAAAAATATCCTGTGTTTATGAGTAGGAAAAATTAATATCATCAAAATATCCATATTATCCAAAACAATATACAGATTTAATGCAATCCTATAAAATAGCAGTTACATTCTTCACAGAAATTAAAAAAAAACAATTCTAAAATTCACACAGAACCACAAAAGACACTGAATAACCAAAGCAATCTTGAACAAAAGCACAAAGATTGAAGTATTACACTACCTGACTTTAAAATATACTATAAAGCTCTAGTAACAGAAACAGCATGGTACTGACATAAAAACAGACACATATACCAATGGAATAGAATAGAGAGCCCATAAATAAATTCATGCATTTGCAACCAACTGATTTTTGACAAAGGTGTCAAGAATATACATTGGGGAAAGGATAACCTTTTCAATAAATAGTGCTGGGAAAACTGGATATCCCCATGCAGAATATTGAATCTAGACCTCTATCTCTTACTATACACAAAAATCAACTCAAAATAGATTAAAGAGTAAATTTAAGATGTGAAACTATGAAACTACTAGAAGAAAACATAGGGGAAATGCTTCATGTAATTAGACTGGGCAAGGATTTTTTGAACAGGATTTCAAAGTCCCAGGCAACAAAAGCAGAAGTAGGCAAACATCATACTAAAAAGCTTCTTCATAGCAAAGGAAACAATCAACTAAGTGAAGAGACAACCCACAGAATAAATGAAAGTACTTGCAAACTTTGCCTCTGACAAAGGGCAAATATCCAGAATATATAAGGAACTCAAAGAATTCAACAGCAAAAAGAACACAAATAATCTGATTTTAAAATGGGCAAAAGATGTAAATAAACACTTCTCAAAAGACATTCAAATGACCAACAGATATATGAAAAAAATGCTCAGTATCACTAATCATCAGAGAAATGAAAATTAAAATCACAATGAGTTATCATCTCACTCCAGTTAGAATGCCCATTAGCAAAAAAGACAAAATAACAAATGCTGGGGAGGATGCAGAGAAAAGGGAACAATAATACAGTGTTGGTGGGAGTATAAATTAGTAGAGCCATTGTGGAAAACAGAATAGAGATTCCTCAAAATATTAAAACTATAAATACCTTATGATTCAGCAATCCCACTACTGGGTATACATCCAAAGTAAATAAAATTAGTATATGGAAGAGACACCTTCACTCCCAGTGTTATTCATTGAAGTGCTATTCTAATAGTCAAAAGATGGAATCAACCTACATGTCCATTAACAGGTAAATGGATATGAAAACTGTCGCATACAATGGAATAATATTAAGCTATAAAAAAAAGAACAAAATCCTGTCATTGGCAGCAACATGGGTGGAACTGGAGACCGTTATGTTAAGTGAAGTAAGCCAGGCACAGAAAGACAAATACTGTATGATTCCACTCATATGTGGAATCTAAAAAATGTAATTCTCATAGAAGTAGAGACTAGAATGGTGGTTAACAGAGGTTGGGAAGGGGAGGGAAGAACAGAAGAGGATGTCCAGGGGTGCAAAGTTATAGTTACAAAGGAAAAATAAGTTCTGGTGTTTTAGGGTGACTATAGCTAATAATAGTACATTCTATATTTCAAAATAGCTAGAAGAGAGGATCTTGAATATTATCACCACAAAGATATGATAAATGTTTAGGTGATGTATATACTAACTACCCAGAGAGGATCATTATACAATATATGCATGTATTGAAACAACACACTGTATGCCATACACATGTACAATTAAAGATACATTTTTTAAAAAAGCATTTTTCTACTTTCAAAATAATGTATAGGAAGCAAGTTTTAACTGCAGTCCAAACTTTAAGATCTGAATTGCCATATTTTGTAAGTAGATTAAAGATACATTTTTTAAAAAAGCATTTTTCTACTTTCAAAATAATGTTTAGGAAGCAAGTTTTAACTGCAGTCCAAACTTTAAGATCTGAATTGCCATATTTTGTAAGTACTAGTAATATGAAATTTATTATATTGATCTAATTATATATAGTATATTTTTTCTGACATAACTTGGATAGTATTGTAAATATGGATAAGAATAAATGAGTACTTAAATATAACACATAAAAATGAATTATCAATCTAATCTTGTGCACCTTTACAACCCTGGAACCTCTACATCATTGTGAATATGAAGTTTTCTTTGATGTTACCAAACACATTTCAGCATGACAACTACCTAACAACAATTATAATTTAATAATACATACATTTTTACATGTCTTTTTGAACCAAAAATTCTTGCCCTTTCCCAGGGCACATTGAAACTTCTCTGACACAAAGTGATATCCTTCATCTTTGCTTGTAACATGTTATTTTTTTTCCCCTGGCCACTGACATGGAGACAAATTATCATCTCCCTATAAAACTATAAAATGAAATTGCTTTTCTTCATTCATAGATTATACAGGCTTGGTAGGCCTATTTCATTTTCAAAATTTACAACCTTGCACAGAGGAGGTAAAAAAACCAAAAAATCTCACATACTTTTTAGTCCAGCGCTGTAGTCAAATCTAACTTTCCTAATTGTCTCTTTCTCTTAACATTCAATTAAAACTATAATTCATTATTACTTTATTGATTAATTATTAATCATATAGAACATTTCAAATGGTGAATCACTAGCAAATGACAATGGCAGGAAAAACACAAGGCCAGACGGATGATTTAAATATTTACTTTGAAAGGATCTTAGTGAGAGAAAAGCAGTTCACTGGACATTCCACTTTGCATAAATATAATAGCTCATTAGGGAAATTTCTGCCTCCTAATACCTCACTTAATAAATGTGCTGATTTTTCTCAATGGTATAATAAAGGCATGTGACCTAGTGATTCAATGTATCTTAATGATGATAAATTCTAAGAGGTTGATATGGGGATGTATGTGTGTATGTGTAAGTTTGGCTAAGAAGAGGCTTTGATTACACTAAAAAGATTGCATACTAATCTAGGTCATAAACTTGTACTGCTTTATTATAAAATATTAATCCTAATATAAATCAGGAATCAACATTAGCTCAAGAAGAAATTGAAGGTTTGCCAGTGGCCCTTTGTGGTGTTTGAGATAATATATCTATCCTATTTATGGTCTCTCTCCTGGTGAAGGGTAAAGTAGAAAATAAGTTAGTTGCTTTTTCTCCTATCAAAGTGGAGTCTTATACAGGGAGAGAAATGGAGGTGGGGAGATGCACATATTTTTCTCTCCTTAGAAGGACAGTCTATGAGAGCAGATACAGAGTGGGAAGCAGAGAAACCGAGTAGTACAGTCATGGACAAGAACAGAGCAGATATTTCCAAGTACCGGAGGTGGGGGGATGCACATATTTTTCTCTCCTTAGAAGGACAGTCTATGAGAGCAGATACAGAGCGGGAAGCAGAGAAACCGAGTAGTACAGTCATGGACAAGAACAGAGCAGATATTTCCAAGTACGGGGGTTTGACAACCACATCAAATTCAGCCAATTTATTTGCAAGGGAAAAAGGATAAAGAAACTGCATTTGTCAATTAAGAGAGCTCTGTTGAATATACCGACGGTACTTCTGTCAGATGAATGAGGTAGAAGTTACCATATGGGATGTCAAGAAGTGAATATATGGTAAGAAATTGTAAACAAAATTTGCTTCTTTAAAAAAGTTAGCCAAAGGATGCGTAGTGGAATTTACAATAATAAATTAAATGCGTAGGAAGATACACATGGTAAATCCTCTATTTGGCTAAAAGAAATTATTTTGAAATGGCTTTTACTCTTCAACTGTAAAATGCATGGGTGTTCTTCCTTCTTCTTCTCCACCCAATTAATTTTTAACAACAAAGTCTCTTGGCCATAACTAAATTAGACAGTTATTCCTAAAATAGCCTTTCAATTTCAGCTTTATACAAGGGCTGAATCATTCCTTAAATTATAAACACATGTCAATGACACACCAAACAAAAAATCCACCTTTATCCCGTTGGAAGCTCACTAAAAATTTCTAATCACACCCAAATTATGTTTTTACAGAAAGAGGAAGCTCTCAGAGCCACAGTAGAGATGTTGGCAGTGATTTGCTTTACCCACTGCCCAACAGTGTCACTCGTAGCACTACCCTCACATTTCTTTCTGTAGGACACTCAGGTGTCCAATACGGATTCAAACCTAGATTAGCATTTCACCCATATGTGCCTCATCAGCTTGAGAGAATTTACTCTTAAATACCACGCTCTTTAAGGTCATTTCTCCCTAATATCCAATTATCCCTATCCTATTCCATTTCTGCTTTCTTTGTTTCTATCTTTATTACTGTTTTTCACTATATATAGATATTCTCAAGTTTGGGTCTCTCTCTGTCTCTCTGTTTTCTCCACAAACGTACAAACTTGGTCATACTCTGCCTCATTTTCTACTATTATCTTCACGCAGGATAAATTTGGATCTTCTAAACCCATGTCTTTATTTCTGACTTTATTTCTACTCTCTAGTACCATATTGCTTGTTGAATATATCCTTCACCACCACAATTCTCATTCATCTTTTCATAAAATCTGCCAGGCTTTTGAATTTCTCTTTTGTAAATTGCAGCGAAGATAACAGACTAGTAAACTTGTGATTGTCTCTAATTGCCCCTCTTTATTACCTTTTGTCTTTCTTCTATATCCAGTCAATTTCCAAGTGATCTTCACACATCCATGCTTCCCTTAGCAAAGTGCAACTGCCACATTGAATCCTTTAATGCACATTTTACCTGGACCAGGTAATAGCTTCCTGAATGTTTTGTCATCTCAACCCATCTCAGAACACCCCTGTGCTCCTAAACCTTCTTATCTTGACTCCCCTCTGCTAAAAACCAAGGGTCATATCTGGTGAGGGCCTTTTTCTGGATGGAAACACTCTACAGGGTTCCAAGGTGATGCAGGCAATCACATGACGAGAACGGCGACGTTCAAGTGCTCTCCTTGTAAAGTCACCAGTCCACACCCATGACAACCCATTAAACCATCAAGTTATACAAAGAGGAATCAATTGATTCTGTCTGATCTATATGGCAAATATTAACTAAACACCTATTTCTGTGCTAGGTACTGTGTAGTAAGCATCTTCCTTCTCTGTCCTGATAACTTTTCTTTATCCAACTTTTGCTTTAAGTGTCATTTTTCCTTACGCTTCCTCTCTGTAACCTCCTCCTCTCTGTTCTTCAGTAGCATGTCATATATTGCTACATTGTAGAATTGGTTGAATAAAAAATTTTCATGTCTCTACCATAAGACTATAAATACCTGAAATATTGACAAAATCTTTGAGTTCTTAAGAATAAGGAAGAGTCATTAGGACATAATAAATGTATATTGGATTAACAAAAAAATGCCAGTTACTGGAACAGAAATTCAAATATTATATAATGAAAATTATAATGATATAGCCCCAAACCAAATTATTTTATGTTACCAGAAGAAAATCTTTATGGTTTATAATTTTATAATTGTAAATATATGTATAAATCAAAATGAATGCAATCTGGTATAAATTAATTAAAAGTGATACACCAATATAATTTGATAGAAATAATTCAGAAATATATATTGTAAAAATAAATTTTATATGTCTCATAATTTCCAAAAACTTTAATTCTAAAATATAAAATAAAAGTTATTTGCCTAAGCCACCTGGAAGTCTTTTGTAGCCCATTAATTAAAAGTAATATGTTATTTGTTTAGTTTATTGCATTTTCCACAATTCATTAAATCTGGCTTATACGTAGTTGTAATCTGCTTTGGTTTCACTTTTTAAAATTATTTTTTGATAATTTAAGACACTAGCCATATGGATTTAAGTTTTTTTGTTTTGTTTTTCCTGCACCATACCATAAACTCTTACTGTTCCCACATATATATATGGAATATATATATATATATATTCCATTTATATATATTTTTAAATGCAATAGTTTTTTTGAGTATTTGCTACTGGTTTTTATGTTATACTGTCATAGTTCAATAATTTTCACACATTGATGGCATCCAGGGTCATGTGAGGGTGAGTATTCTAGTTTCTGGAATGTTCTGATGCTATAATTTGTAATAGGAAGTAATGTGATCTTGCAGACTATTTGGGTGTTCTCCAAGTGGCTTGTCAGTGGTCATCTTCCTCTGAAGTGCGTTTCTGAGTATAGAAAGCCAATGAACTGTCCTCTTTCCCCCCCCCCCCCTGCCAAGCCCTCAAAGAATTTGGGAAATGACACAGCTCAACAATTTCCTTGGAACATTTTCAAAGGGTACAGAAATAGTGATTCTTTCACCGGGGTTATTAGTATTTATTCCTTTTAAAGTAAAAGCCTTCCTTTTATTAATTACCTACATTGTGCTTGGCACATTATTAGATACTTAATATGTATAATTTTAACTTGCAATGCAGCTCTGCACACACACACACAGAAGCCATTTTTGTCATAGTTTGCTCCTGAGAAAACTGGGTCTTAAAGAAGTCCAGGTTCTTTTTTATGGTCTTTTTAAAGTTTCCCATAGCCAGTGGATTTAAGCTTCCTGGACAGTGGTACTGACAGATGCATCTTGTGACTCCCAGATACTTGACACCACCATAAGAGAAGTCCAGGAACTAGTGCTAAAATGGTTCAAATAATTTTTTGATGTTGTGTGAATCAGACTTAGGATTATTAATTTGCTATTGTGATCATTTGTGGCAGAAATCTCACAAGGAGAGGGACTTTCTGGTAGTAAGGCCAGGTTATATTTCAGCAGCTTGGGCTCCTCTTCCTTGTAGATGTGTCTCTTACACCCCAACATTATAGTGCAATACTTACCAACCCCCACCACAACTTTCTATAACATCTACATATAAAGCTATATGGTTGCTTGAGGTACAAAGATGCATAGGTTACTTGGAATTGTGGAGATAGTTGGAGGACTCTGAAATTTTAGGTAAGTGGGAAATACATGAAAATGCAACTATCACAAAGAATATTTTGAAGGCTCCAATCTCAAAGGATCGTACTGGTGTTTAGAAGTAAACCTAGGATTCCAATCTGGATCTGGTGACTCCACGCTTGTGTTCTTTCAGCTAATTCCCTCTTTAAAGAAAGAGCAATGAACATGTTATATCTTGCAGTCAGGATCACTGTTTTCTAAATCCAAGAGCTATAAAAAGAGACTGTTCTCCTTTCTTTCCCACCCCTCATACTCTTTTCCTTTTACCAAGGATAAGGTTGGACATTTAAACAAACGCATATTATTGAGTACACATATTGTTGAGTATGTGCTGGTACCACTCTGGGTACTACTGTAAAGAAATGGAGTGTACTAGTTTTCTTTTGCTGATGCCACAGACTTAGTGGCTTAACACAAATTTTTTATCTTATGCTCCTGTTGGATAGTCCAATATATGTCTCACTGAGCTAAAATCAAGAGTTGGCAGGGATGCTTTCCTTTCTGGAGGCTCTAGGGGAGAATTCATTTCCTTGGTTTTTCTATTTTCTAGAGGCTTCCCGCATTTCTTAGCTCCTGATTCTTTTCCTCCATCTTCAAAGCCAGCAATATAGAATCTCTCTGACTTTGCTTCCATCATCACATCTCTTTCTCTGACACTTCTGCCTCCCTCTTCTACTTTTAAGGGCTTTTATAATTACATTGGGCCCACCTGGATAATTTAATATACTGTCTTAATTGTAAGGTCAGCTGATTAGCAACCGTATTTACATGTGCAGCTTTAATTTCCCTTGTCCATATAACCTAACAATTTCACAAATCCCAGGATTCAGATGTAGACAACTCTGAATTGTTCTGCCTATTACATGAAAAAAAGAGATCACTGAGGATGTGCCAGACATCATACATAATAGATAACATACAAGAAGTGTACATGAAACAATCAGAGAACACGGCATTATGTAAGAAAATATGTAGCAAGTATAACAATCATAGCTATAGTTTAAGTCAATATTTATTAAAAATGTATTATGTGCTAGTCACTGTGCTTAGTGATTTTTATACAATAATTGTTTAAATTTTCAAAACAACTTTTAAAGGTCCTGATCTAACATTAAAAAACATAAATAGGTTTAGGCTTACCAAGGTTTCCCTGGTAATAAGTACAGAGATGGAATTTAAACTTAGGTCTCTGATTTCGAATCTATTCTCCATTTTGCAGAATATTCATATAGTGAAACAGGATTTAGAACAAGGTGATTCAAGTCAGTGCACAGTGTTGAAGAGCACAGTTATATGCATTTTGCAGAAACACAATAAAGGAGGCTGAAGGGAAATGAATGGAAATAGGAAGTAGTGAACAGCTCATGTGCAGTGGAGAAGATTATATTGGAGCATGTCAGAATTTGTATTGGGAAGTCAGGGAGATAAATACTGGTAGGAAAAGTGAGGGGGATTTTGACTGGTCTGTAATCTCTTGACTTTGCTCGTCAACAGACAAACAATAGGGGCCACCTGTACGTTTCTAAATAAGAGAGAGAGACGATGAAACCACATTTTAGGGACATTAATCTGACAGCAAAATGAAGGCTGACAGGGAAAGAAGAGAAATAGAAAAAAAATTTAAAAGGCAGCAATAAAATTTTGAACTTTCAAAAGGAGAAACAGAACCGAGGTTACCAAAGGTGGGAAAGTGGAAGGGAGAGGGGGATAAGGGAGGAATTGGTAAAGGGCCAGGAAATACGATTACATTGGATAACATTGACTATACTAATTATCCTAATTTGAGCATCACATATTGCACACAGGTAATGATATTCAACTCCATACCCCACAGATATGTAAAATCAACCATGTTACAATAAAAAAATAAATAAATAAATAACAAGGTGACAAATTGCAGCGATTCCAACATCAAATAACACGGGACTGTCAGAACCATGTTCCTGTGACTGACAATCACCCCTACAGTGTCCTCCTATTGGGCATCATCTCGAATTTAATACTTTTACAGATAAAACTTATTTTATCTAGTAAAATATTGAATTTGAGGGAATTTAAGACGTTAGTTTTCTCCATAATTTTTTGTTGGGTTTCGGCCTTTAAATGTTGACAAAGCATTTTCATATCTAGACATGTGAATTCACTGAGACCCATAGTCTCATATGGTTATATAGAGGAAACTGAAACTTTGAGAAATTATTAATTGTTAAAATCCAGAGTAATGATTTCAATTCTGAACTTATTTCAAAGATCTTGCCCTTTGTGCTGCTATAGATGTTGTGTAGTAAAATAAATATAAATAAAATAAAAGTATTTTAATATATCTAGCATGAAAAAGATCCTAAGTTTCATTTCTTTTTCCTGAAATTGGTATATTGTTAAACTTAGATTCTTTATATAAGAGTTTTAGGAAGCACAGAAATGACCTCTTTAACCATCCACTCCCTAAATCTTTTCATCTTCCCAAAGTGCATTCTTAGTCACTTCCTTAGGACAACACTCGTTATGAATACACGGCTGAAATTTATTCATTTCTTCAAACTACACACCAGAAAACAGGATCACCAGCTGCAATTTCCTGACAGGGCCAAATATGAGGAACTGATAACATATAACCGATTGATCTGGATCGAGCAGAGTGCAGCTTATTCTGACCTGTTGCTTTTCATACACTTTATTTCCGTTCAATTTGCTTCTGTATTTAAGGGATTAAATAAAGTCAGATCTATGAGGCAGAGATGATTTAGAAAAGGGTAACTCCTCCCTAAGGGATCTATTTTAAAATGTCACGACTAAAATTTTCCAGAAAGTTTCAAGCAATTTCAGGCTCCTGGCTGATGCAATGTATTGAGTAGCACTGTTAGCTTAAGGATGCTATCTGGAAATGGGAATGCTGAATTACCCTTGCCCCCTTGCCAGGCCACCTAATTGGAAGGCACCACTCAGTGTTAGGCATGTTAATGTGTGATTTTGCCAGTGAAACTGGGAATCGCCCAATAAATGGCTTTGTGATCGGGGATATATCCTGTGCCTATATTTAGAAGGAGGAAAATGTTTAATTGCTTTCTAAATAAATCTGATTGCACAAATGTAGCAAAGAGCAGAAAGGTTAGATTTTTTTTTAACTGATAGAAAAGGCATAATCATTTAATCTCCAGGTTCATAATTTTACTGCGAGAGCGTAAGAGGTAACTTCATCCAAGGAAAAAGCAATGGTTTCTAAACAACCACCATCCACTCCCTACAGCCCCCACCCCATCGGAGACCTTTAATGTATGTTTGACAGTAATGATAAAATCTCAGTAATAGACAGGAAACTCTTCTAATAGAGTAAAATACATATGGATATTATTAAAATCACCTGAATGCTCTAAATTGTAGCTGGATGTGATAAAATATGTCTAAACTGATAAAAGAATAGTATTTATATATAATGACAAGACCAAAATTATATTGGTACTATGTAAGCCAACCAAACTAACAATTTCAATCAATATGTTTAGTCAGAAGTAAACATCCTATTATCAAGTATTTAGACATAGATCTCTGGGTCAGAAAATTGAATTTACATTTCAAATAAAATTTTTTTCCCAAAATTTTAAAAAATTATGGACAAATTAAAAGCTACCTTAAAAAAAAGTGCAACAAAGGAATCTGAAACAATCTTCATCATATCCCCCCTCCTATTAAAGTGTGGAAACAGGAGTGAGTTACATGTTAACCTCGTATACCCTTAGAACAAATTCAGTGACTTTTGTATTTGACAAGTTTTATCTGAATTCTCAGACTTTTCAGTGTCATAGCAATAACATACAAACTGAAAGTGGATATATTTGCAGTGATTATTTAGGTTTCCAGTGGTTAACTGCATTCCTTTTCTAGGGCCTGATCTAACTGTAGTTAGAACTAGCATGGATTGCCTTAAAAACATAGGAACATAAAGCATAATGTCAATTTCTTTGTAAGTAGCAATTTACTAATAACAGGAGCAAAGCAATCTCAAAATTATTGAGTTTAAGAAACTATCGAAGAGTTTAACAATTATATACCATTACTATTATTGATCCCTTGACAGCAGAACTAAGGGGAATATAATCTGTAAACCCTAAATAATAGGATCAAGTTCTTGAAGAAAATATGAGTACAAAAGAGAGTAGTTTTTAGTTTACAGAACAATATTAAACTGACTTAATTCGTAAGTAGTAGAGATTTTAAAAATCAGAGCTTTACAATTCCTTAATGAGCAAGGTAAATTGATTAGAGTCCAGACCGTGGTTAAAGAATCATTATTCAGATGATCTTAACATTACCCAGCCTGATCTGGGTTGTTTAAATTACAAATAATTGCTGGTCTTAATTGTTATTAACTTCGAACAAAACTGATTTTCTTTTAAAATCGATCGTCAGCCTGGTGTTAAGAGCTGCAGTTTGGGTCTCGATAATAACAAATACAGAGGCATTGCTCTCACAGCTGTGACTATTCAGCACTTGCTTAATGTCGGGTACTAGGAAACATACTTTCTATACATTCATAGTCTAGAAAATAACAAAAAGACATAAAGTTGAAAGGAGGGGAAATATGATGTCTTCGTGGGTTCATTGCTTTTTAAATTTTCTAGTACAGCTTTCTATTTAGCCACAAATTGGGGGGGGGGGGGAAGCTGGAAAGAAATCCTGTTGAAATATAAAGTTGATTTTCTCATCAAGCAATCTATCTAACTGTCTGGTGGTATAATGTTCAGTTCTGATTAAAGCTAGTGATTGAAATTATTGTTTTGGTTGGATTACACAATAACATGATAGATATATTTCTAATCTTGCCATGATATTTAATATTTATTCATTTATAATATTGTTATGACCAATGCCACATTTATATCATTAAATAAATTTAATTCAAGAATGTCTGTTAGAAAAACAGAAATAAAAATATTATGAGAATGGATTAGCAAAATAAAAGGATACATAGTACTAAAAGAAAAATAAACGAAAACTATTGTTATACATAGTAAGACAAAGCAACTTTTTAAAAGGACACACAACTAATATATTCTTTTCCTTCTCATTGGCCTGTCATCTGTACAATCACAAAAGGAGTAATACTTTTGAAATACATCAAAGTATTTTGTTATATCTAAAGTCTCCACGTAGTCTTACAGCAAATGATTCTAGAATTCAGCAATAAAAAAAAACAGATACACAAAGACATTATGGAATGGAAAAACAAAAACAAAAAACTTGAAGCTCAGCTTTTGTTTGTCTGCTTCAATGTAAATATGTTTGGTGACTGAATTCATCCCATTTATTTTTCAATTCCAATAAAATTACTACAGTATGTATTTGATTTATAAATTTCTGTTCTGATTCCAAAGGCACAACATTTGATGAAAATACATAAAACAAACAAAACCATGACATGTAATATTAAAATATTAAATACTTATTTGGAAAGAAATTTCTTGCCTCATGTCCTAAAGACAGAAGTTTGCTAAGCAAGTGTAAGTAAAATATATCACAATTGAAGATACCTTGCAGAAAAAAGAAAAATAAAATCTTGCCCCCTCAGGTATGCAAAGATGGAATCTGAAACCCCTATCTGGAGACTTTATTTTGCATAAGAAGGGAGGTAATTCATAGAGGCCGGGCTTTCTGGAGATCATAATTTTTGGTTATAGATAATAACCACTAATAAGCAGGTTGGGTATCGAAAAAATATAAACCCAAGGTGACATTATGTAAGTAACATGTATGAGTTTCTCAAAGCACTCAATTTAAAGATATTATCTCTACTTTATGTCTATCATATTGCTCTTACTAGCAATCTTAACATTGCCTAATTTTACATTATTTCATATTTGAGATTAAACTTTTTCAAACCTAAAAAATAAGAGTAATTACTGCTAACAAATTATATACTAATAAACAATGTGGCCAAGACTAATAACATATTTTGGTAGTGTCAATTTGATGTTTATTGTACTTTTACCCTTATAAAATAAAATACAAACACTAAAGACAATAAAAATCTTCACAACTTAATGAGTTACTATAATGTGAACACCTTTGTAAGTACCACCTAGGACAAGAGCTAGAACTTTGTCAGTGATTCCAGAAGCCATGCCTCATCTCAGTTTCAAACCTCTCCCTCCACCCATGAATAACCATTATCCTTAATTAAAATAGTTATTTCCTTAAATTAATTTAGTTGTTATCACTCATGAGTTCATCCCTACAGTATGGTTTTGCACATTAGAAAACAAAATCAATCAATATGTCTTTTTAGTCTCTGTTAATTCACAGGGTCACCCTCCATCCCTTTCTTTTCCTTACAACTCATCAGTTGAAAATCTTAGGTCTTTGGAACTGTACAGTTCCCCACAGTCTGGATTTGGACTTTTCTGATTATGCACTCATGGTGCAATTCAGCATGTTGCCAGATTTCCCACAAATTGGCAGCTGGATCAAGAGGATTGATCTGATTCAGGTTTGATTTTTATCTTGGTAATGGTGGATTCTTTCCTCAGGAGGTAGACAATGTCTTGTCTTTCCTTTTGTGATGTTAGTAGCTATTGATGAACAATATCTATATCCATTAACACATTCAGTTTGCAAAATGGTGATATTCTAAATCTACCGTTTATCTTTTATTTGTTTAATTGGAATGCTTTAATAAAGAGACACTGCCTCCTTTTCTGCTATTAAGCTTCCCAGTGGCAAAAGTCACACACAAAAAAGAAGGATAGTGTTTAATAGTTCCCTTTATTTAACAGTTTCCAAGTCAACAAATTGGTTCCTTTTCATTCTTTGAAAACGAGCAATTTATTGACAACAAAGAAGTTTATGGATTTAAGCATATGACAGAGTTCAATCAATTATAACTATTATCCTTTTTAAACTCAAATTTCCCTATTCTGGCCAGTGGAAGTACCTTCAGGTCAGCTCCTGGAGTCTTTCAATATGACCTTAATAGTCTTTGCTAGCTTCCTTGCTCTCTGGTATGACAAGCTCCAACTTATAAAAAATTGTTTCTCTTAGAAGATTTGGTTTCTTTCATTGAGAAATAATATTTCAAGAACACGATCAGCTTTCTAGAAGTGCTCACTGCTACAGGGTTAGTAAAAATAAAATATCTCAGGAGTAGATCATACTGATACTGACAATCTAAATCCAAAATTATAGTATGTCCTACTTAATCTATTATAAACAACATCTGTATGACTTTCTCCCACATTGGGAATCCTAGTTCTGATGGCTACCAGGGATGATAGAATTCATTGCTCCTAATTTTTTATTTACTTTATCCCACATTGTGCACATAAGTACCAGAATAAGAATATTTCTGTCACTCAGAAATAGTTACTGAGAGTTTTTCTCCTCATATATTGGTTTGATTTTGATTTAGTTCATAGATTTGTTCAAACCTCAGTTTATTCATATATAGAAAGTTGATTGTTAGAAGACTTTCTGCACTTGAAGTGGAGTAAAGTACCAACAAAACTATCAGTTTTCTGTCATTTATTTATTTCTATATGCTTCTGTTATTACCACTGAGTAATAAAAAGGTCATAAATTTTCCCATAGCAATAAAGAATTAAACATTATAAGATGTGGCTGAGATATGTGTATTTCTAGTTCTAGCTTCACTATATTATTATATAGATCCTGCTAATTTTCAGCTTCCTCAGATATACCTCTCTGATCTCATATTATTACTTTACACTGTCTCCAAACATGCTGTACCCAGCACTCAACACATTTAAAACAACTCTTTCCTAGTCATCTTGCTAAAAGGTTATAAACTCTGTTCTATCTTTCTTGAGTGCCTAACGCAGTAGACACTCAATACACACCTCCTGAATAATTAAATGAATGAATCAGCCTTCTCAAATTTTAGACAAATATTAAAAAATTAGCTTAGTTCTATATTTAAGCACTGTCATACAAAGTCTATATTTGCGAAGTGACTTTTTACCCCAGAAAAACAAATCACATAAGTTTAACATAACTCTTTTTTTATTGAAACAATTGATGTACATATCTGTGGGGTACAGCATTGAAAATCAATATCTGTGTGCAATATGTGACACTCAAATCAAGATAATTACTGTATTTATAATTACACAATGTAATCTATTAGATTTCAATAGCAATACTCCTTTCCACCCCTCCAGGCAGGGCACTGAAAATGTAACACTACCACACAATAGGTAGTAGTGAGTGAGAGACTCCATACCATCCCTCATTAGAAGCAATCTAAGAAGTTTTCACCTCCTTCTCTGGTTCTGTGATGCAGTGTCTACTATCGAGTCTATCCAACACCTTTAGCTGAGTTGAGCTATTTCTGTGCTATGCAGCCAAAATCCATAAAAATTCTCCCAGCCTCTAAGTTGTTCAGGGCCTGTTCCTGGAACACTATTGCTTAGGTTGTTTTGCACTCTTTCCTAACCTGTCATGGGTAGCCTCAGTTCCCTATTTCCTGCTCTATCCTCTAACTATGCCCTTGTACTGATCTATGTCCTTGATATCTGATGACTGATGTTATTCTAATCATTGTCCTTCATCCTCTTCAGTGGTTGTCCATGCTCCCTCCCCAGACTGCTCCAGGCAACTCATGAGTCCTGTTCATCTTCCCACTCATGATCCAACCACACTATATGGACCTAAGGCTGGAGTTCCAGCTGCATTAAGGAGTGTAATGGGGAAATGGTCTGAATGCATGTGTATTTATTGTACTGTAGAATAGGCACAAAGTGTTCAAGCTTCTTGGTACATGTATCAGATGAACAACTAATCCTCCTTCAGAGACTGCATCTATTGATGCACAAAGAACATATTTTAAAAATGTAGCATTTTATAAATTAGCAAAAAACTTCTCACATATATTATTTCAATACCCTATATGAATCTGTTTCTGTTGCTCATAACAGAGTACCTGAAACTGGGTAATTTATAAAAAAATGAAATTTATTTCATACAGTTTTGGAGGCTGGGAAGTTCACGGTCTAAGCGGAACATCTGGTGAGGGCCTTCTTCGGGGTGGGAACTCTCTACAGAGTCTCAGTAACTAGGGTAACACATAGTGAGTATGGCTTGAGCTAGAGAGCCAGCCTTCTCACTTGCTCTCCTTATAAAGCCATCAGGACCACACCCATGACAACCCATTAAATCATCAACCCATTACTCCATGAATGGACCAATCCATTCATGAGGGCACAGTCCTTGAGATCCAATCACTGTTAAAGACCCCACTTTCCACTACCATATTGTGGGTTAAGATCCAACATGAACTTGGGGGGGTGGACATTTAAGCAACAGCAGCCTTTGAACTTTGTAGTAACCCTGAACAGGAAAAATTATTCAGTTTCACCTAGAGTTAATGAGATTCAGAAACATTAAATGATTTTCCAAAATTGTACAGAATTTAAGTGGAGGAATATGATTGAACCTCATCACCTTATTTCTACCCCAAGCCATAAATTTCATCTCTTTATCACAAATTTTATAATAGTGACCAAACTTCTTAACTTTTATGTGCCTCAGTTTCTTTTATCCTGTTAAATGATTTTCTCCATCAAAGTGAATTAACTATGTAAATTGCTTTGAACTCCTACGGGGGAAAAGAAAGAGCTGTAGGAGTGATAATTAGATGCCATGGTATTATAGATGTTTTTAAATGGAGTTGAAAGGTTCATGGAATAAAATTCTTTCCATATTTTCATTAATATGGATTTTTAATACCCTTTGGAAGTTAACCTAAAAAAGCATTTTCCCTCTTTTATAATGCAAAAAGAAACTTTATTCACATTGACTCTGAAATTCTTTATAACAGAAAATGCTCAAGTTTTACAAAACCCAAAAAGATAAGCAACAGTTTAAGTATACCACTTCACCAGCGGACTTACCTATCTCTAATTGGAGTACTCAGCTAGATCCCGTGGGGAGTCAAAATTCAGTCTTTCAAAGTCATTGGAAATTTTGTTTCTTAAGTCAGGTCCATTGGATCATGTACCCAAGCAGAAACTAGTTCTGCTCATTTACTCTGCCTTTTGAACTTACCAAAACCAAGTTCTCAGCTCCTAAATGAAAGACAAGTTCCTTTCCAGGTATTCCACAGCATTTTAAAAATCTAAATACAAGGTAATTTTGTATTTGCATTTCTAACGAACCATTCAAAGTGACTGGATTTTTATGTTTATCTTTTAATAATCCTTGTTTTTTTAAAAAAATACAGGTAAGGACAGTGCTGTTTTAATATATAGAGAAGATAGTTTCTGCATAGCTACATCTTGCTTAATTGATTACAGTTGCATGCTGCAGTGGTGTACAACAATGTGCAGCTTTATACAGTACCGGATCTGCATTTGAATTACAGATTTTCAATCTGCCTATTTTTTAAAATTATCTCAGAACTATTAAATCTGTTCATATTGCTTATTGGATTTATAAAT
>NW_007731880.1:36004-37139 GCF_000696425.1 Galeopterus variegatus
CTGTTTTAATATATAGAGAAGATAGTTTCTGCATAGCTACATCTTGCTTAATTGATTACAGTTGCATGCTGCAGTGGTGTACAACAATGTGCAGCTTTATACAGTACCGGATCTGCATTTGAATTACAGATTTTCAATCTGCCTATTTTTTAAAATTATCTCAGAACTATTAAATCTGTTCATATTGCTTATTGGATTTATAAATAATGTATACCTTTTCCATGTCAGTAAAATATAAATTTATTTAATCATTTGCCATCAAGGGTTTTTAGAATATTCACAAAATTCTCATCTTCCATTTTATTACTTTGAAGGGTAGAATTCTGTGACATTGCATGTAATGGACTTCATGTTCAGCAGTCTTCATCAACACAGTCTACCTTAATTATTACTTATTAAGAAGCTCCACAAGTTCCACACCAGCTATTTTCTGTTAAATTAGTGGCATACATTATACACAGTACCAAAATACGATGGCATTTAGAATCGTAGAGTGGAAAGAAACTTTGAGATTGTTTCTTCCAACCCCATTAATTGAGAGGTAAACAAACTTAGATCTAAGAAATTAAGTCTTGTAACGTGACAGAGCTGACTGGTGAGAGCCCTGCTAGTAGAGTCAGATATCCTGGCTCCCATTCTTGTCTTTTATCTGCTTTTTCTTTTTCATTACTTCTCCTATGTATTTTACCATACAAAATAGATGAGCTGATTTTAATTCGACTAAGAAAAAGCTGCTAATGACATAAGGAAGAAGGACCAGAAGCAGGAATGAATTATTATTACACAACTTACAATTTTTAAAAATCTAAATAGCATAATAATTGAAGGTAGTGATGCCTTACATGCATCAGATGACAATGTGCATTGCAAAAGAATAAGGAAAATACAATAAAAATCCTGACACACTCTAGGAAACAGAGCCTTCCTGCCATTAACCAAAATTTGTTTGTGATCATTTAAGATGATACTTCCAAAGGTTCTGGTGGTGATGATTTCCGATAAAGCATTGGGGGAAACGCAGGGACTCAGCTAAATGGAAGTAAGGAGTTCTCATAAGCAGAAAGTAAAAAAAATAAATAAAATTGTGTGAAAGCTCTTCTTCCCTGTCATTATAAAACTCAATTTTCCTTGGTAA
>NW_007731880.1:37498-53851 GCF_000696425.1 Galeopterus variegatus
AAATAAAATTGTGTGAAAGCTCTTCTTCCCTGTCATTATAAAACTCAATTTTCCTTGGTAACTGCTGAAATATATCACCAGACAACATAATACACATTGGTAGCTCTTAGGAGACATTGGGCATTTTAAATTTGGACAGGACAGACAAACATGGAAGCAACCTGACACCATCTGGAGACCAAGATGCTGCAAACCTAAGAAATTTCTGTCAACCTTACTTCCAGCTGCATGTCTGGCAGAAACTGTTTTGGGGTTTGGAGTTTTTTTGTTTGTTTGTTTTTCTTGCCTTATTTTTTTTTTAAACTGTAGTTCACTTTCCTACTAAATTTTCAGATACTTCTAATTACAAATGATTGAGTTTGTTTATGTTTTAGCCCTGTTTTGAATACTATAAACACGTTGTACCATGTACTGCTTATGACACCTCTACATGAGCTGCTAGAAATTACATAGATTCGTGAATTACATAGAAGAGAGAGGATAAAAAACTGGCTTAAGAGCTAGTAAGTTTGGGAATTGGGATGTGCCTCTAGTCTGTCTAGCAGGAAGTCTATGCTCATATTGATGCTGATGTTGGCAGCAGCTACCAGCAACTGCACACTCACTTTCAGGAGAAGCAATATTTATTTACTTAACTAATTGTTTTCTTTAAGGATAAAAAAGTAATCAAAACCAAAATTTATTGCACTATGTGAGAATTTCTCTCAATGTGAGGTAGGCTCCCCTACCGGCCAGCCAGGTTTCCTTTCCCCAAATCACTGTTCTTAAATTAAAGTTCATGCCCAAATGAAGGAGTAAATTGCATGTGGTTACATATTATATTTCCTCCCATATGAATAATATGTGTTTACTAATATCTGAAATATGATCAGTGAAGTTATTGAAAATATTTTAATATAAAGCATTAATATTATCATTGCTTTATGGCCCTCTTTTTCTCTCACTATAAACCTTTACAGAAATGTATGTAGCTAACAGTTGTTTATGCAATGATACTCATGGAATGAGAAAATTAAGTGCAGATACTAAGAAGAATTACTCTATTCTACTCCATTCATATTCTTTTCACTCATGGACAACAAAACAGGAAAATAAATAAATAAAACAAAACAAAGAAACAGGACTGGCACTGAGAGTGACCAAATGGCAATTAAAATACACTTCAAAAGTTTTTCAGAGTTGATGAAATCATTACTTCATGCAAGAAACATGTCTGAAGCAAATAACAGCTGAGCAGTTTGCTCAATTTTACAAATATACTTGAAGTTAAGGGCTTATAAGAAAAATCAGTAAACACCAACATCTTGTATAATATTATGAATTGCTTTTGACCTTTGCAGAATGTTGTTCTCTGGCCTTGACAAATAATCGTTTGCTTAAATCACCTTCTCAGTGGAGAATTCCAAGGAAATTATTGCACAGTATTAGAAATAATAGAATTGTCATCTCTGTTTAGGTATAAAAAATATTATCTCAGAGAAAGTCAAAAATCACATTTACCTTTTTAACCATCTATTGGTGAGGAAGCCCAGGGAAACCTTATGACTTTTTTAATATCAAAAGGGAAGAAGTGTCAGTCTTTGAAATAAAACTTGTAAAGTACACCTAAAAATTGTCATGCTTCATTAGAAGCTATTCAGTGAGAAAATTAAGGCCAGCTATGGAGTTATTAATGGACTTTAAGAGTTGCAAGCTAGTTTTAATTAAAACCAGCAGCAATTATTTAGCAAAAGTCTGTGATTTATCTGAAATTCAGACAGATTGTGTAGTAGGATGAATAGGGCCATGTATTGGGATTGTTGAAGGTAGGATGAGTGAGATTTCTTTTGTGTTCAAAGCAGTCTAGGAGCAGCTGCTGGAGGACATGCATTTGATCTACATACCCCACAGACACTCTAAAATAGGAACCGTAGTATATGAAAACGTTTTTAAATTTCAACAGTTAAATTACAATGATTACACAAAATAAAATTCATGCTCCAAACTTTCTAAAATTATAGCCAGAAAGGAGAATGCTTTTAGGTTCTTATGAAGTGATTTATGTAAGTGTTGTTTATAGTTTTTACATGGGGGAGTGCATGGTGTATTTCTTGGGATAAGTCACTTTGATTCTACATTAGTTATGCTTTTTTAAAATTCATCGAAATCCACTGTTATGAATTACAACATCATTGTTCTCAAATAAATAGTGTATATTTTGTCAAAAGGGATTTAAGTGCTATTTTAAAAAGAAAAAGCTTGACTTCTCAGGTAGTGTATACTGATTACAATGTCATTATTTTAAAAAAGAAATAAAGGGGAGAAGCTTGCTTGGTAAGTGCTGTGTATAAACTAAATCTGCCCTGAGGTAATGATTTTTTTACTCGCGGGAAAGCTGCTGGTGCTGGGTTTTTGGTCATTACTGTGATTTGTAGCAAAAGTACCTCTCCCTCCAGTCAGGTATTGCAGAGCTTGCAGTTCATTCACTCGCGGGAAAGCTGCTGGTGCTGGGTTTTTGGTCATTATTGTGATTTGTAGCAAAAGTACCTCTCCCTCCAGTCAGGTATTGCAGAGCTTGCAGTTCATTCAGCAGACAACTACCTGAGAGATGCACAGCGTTGACTGATAACATTCCACAGCTTCCAAGTCAGTTACTCCTATCTCATCTTCCTCATCACAGTAGATCACAGTCTTAGCTATTACTGGTGATCAAATATAGCACTGAGTTTACTGCCACTCTGCTGAGCCTGAATGGGGCAATAGAAGCCTGACAGATTATCTCAGATGCTGTAGTTTAGCACCAAGATTGTGGACAAGCATACCACCTGATGCAAAGCCATCTTTGCGTATTTTAAGCTATCTGCCTGTGTTAGCCATCTTAGCCTTTAGCTTCATGGTCATCTTTGAAGCAAAGACGACCATGAAGCTAAAAGGCAAAATGTTAATAATGTTTATTTCTGAAGATGTTTAATTGCAAAATGACTTTGTACAAAGGTCATAACCTTAATGGTCATAGTTTAAATGTTAGATATAAATTTTTATCAATAAGTGATCTAGATACTCCTGTGGAGCTCTCCTGTTACAACATTGCCTTCCTCTTCATAAAACATAATTACTACTGGCCTTGCATAAAGTGGAATGAATTTCTAAGAGCACACTCCTCGTAACTCACCCCCCACACTCCCCTCATCCTGCAAAAGAAAGAAGAACTTTGCTTAAAATGAGCTATGAGCAATAAGCACTCAAGAAAGGAGATTTGGCTTAAAAGTAGATGCTGGAGGGCCGGCCCGGTGGCGCACTGGAGAGTGCGCCACTTGGGAGCGCGGCGGCGCTCCCGCTGAGGGTTCGGATCCCATGTGGAGACCGGTTCCCGCTCACTGGCTGAGCGCGGTGTGGGCGCAACACCGAGGGTTGCGATCCCATTACTGGTCAGTAAAAAAGACAAAAAGGAAAAAAAAAAAAAAGTAGATGCTGGAATCAATAACACATACAAGAGCTTCAGCTTTGGACTGGCAGCAAGGCTTTCTGAGTAAATTTGTAAACAACTTTGACAAAGAGAGGACTGTAACTCACTCATTCCTAAACAGGAAGTTTCTAGAGGGAATGATTGACCTGGGTCTGGGTTCTTTGTTAACATGCTCATGGCGTTTACTAGCAGAAACATGATAAAGAGTTTCTATCAAAAAACATAAGAAACAAACAAACAAAAAATCTCCTAGTCAATCAAAATACACCTGGTTTTCCTAGATTACTTATTATACAGAAACTTGGAATTTATGTATTTATAATGTATGGATAGCTGGAAAATGAGAAAGTCAGTATTTTCTCTGTGTAATTGAATATAAAATTGGGGAGCCCCCAAGCCAAATCAGCTTTCTTTAAGAAAAATATTGCTGCACATTTTTCAGACTCACCATGTTAATCGGAAGCCAAACAAGTTCTGTTGCAGAAAAGAAGGTAATATTGGAAGCTTTATCTGCTACACTCACACTTTTCCAGACAGAAATGTTAATTCTCTGCATGATATTTTTTACTCGTATCTTTTGAATCATTAGTAAATGTTGGTATTGGTTAATATCTACAATTTGAGTGATTCTGCTTTTAACCTTTTTTTGTTAAAACAACTTGAAAGGGAGGCCAAATGGCCTCTAGACAGGAGTGCCTTTTGCTCCCTAATAGAAGCAAATAGAATTCTCTGTGGAGGAAACATTTTGAAGACTTCATGATTCCCAAATGTTAGCATGAACTACATATGAACTAACAATCAAACATGACCGATCACAGAGGAAAATATTACAAAGAGTGAAAGGTCTAAGGAGAAAAATATCAGATTTGTACCCCTAAAACTTAAAATAATATAATTTTCAGATACAGAATATAAAATAACAATGTTTGAAATGTTTTTAAAGTGCTAATATAATAAAAAAATAAACAAGAACTAAGACATTACCCAAATTGACCAAAGAGATTTGAAAAGGACAAAATATAACTATTAAAATGAAATATATTAAATGAATTACTTAAAGAGTAAAATAGCCATTGCTGAAACAAAGGAGAAGAGAAATAATGGTGAAGAACAAATATTTGATTATACAATGGTTGAGATTTTTCCAAAATTATGGAAATTATGATTACACATATATCAGACATACAATATATACTCAGCAAAGTAAATAAGAAAGAAATCCACAGCTAGACAGACTGTAGTGATATTGCAGAACATGTATTACAAAAAGCTTAAAAACAGTGAGAAAAGACAACAAAAAGAAATGACAACTAACCTCTTCAGCAGCAACAATAGAAACCAGAAGACAGGGGGATAAAGTGCTAAACAAAAAATAGCTGTCAACATAGAATTTTGCTCTCAGAAAAATTATATGTCAAGAATTAGGGGTTAAAAAGATTGCAAAGAAACAAAATCTGAGAATTTGCCACCAATAATTTTACACTAGAGGAAGGATTAAAGAATATATTTCAGGGGAAAAAAAGATGATTTCAGAAGGAAGGTGTAAGATTCAGGAAGAAATGGTAAGCAAGACGTTGGTAAATTGATTATCCAGCTAAATGTACATTACTGTACAAAATAGTAAGAGGGGGGTAGGAGGAATACAGAGATAGGAAAGACAAGAATAAAAATGCCCAATCATACTAGTAAAGTTCTGTTTTTTAAATTGATTCATGGGTTGTTTAAGTTTTTCATACCTCATAATTATCTTACATATAGAATTTTGACTATCTGACAAATTAACATAGTTAATTTGTGAATAAAACATCAAATATTTTATTTCTTGTGACATTCATATTAATTGGACATGCATCTCCATATTCTCTCATCCTGTTTTTACGAGGGCAGTCAATAATATAGCTGTCAAGCCTCCCACCATGGTTTTGACCAACGATGTGGTCTCTGCTCATGAGACCAAAGGCAGAATTATTTATGAAGATTGGCAAAGATGATAATTTTCAAAATGTGAGCATGGCCAAATAAATTTTATTGGAATCTCAGCTCTGTAACTTACTGAATGTCCTGTATGTTATGTATTTTCTTAAGGGTCAGTTCCCTCCTTTTTAAACTGAGATTCACAATAGCTCCTTCCTCATAATGCTACTCTTAGGAGTAAAGGAGATAATGAACATAAAGCACAGAGCACAGTGTGTCCTGTATGTTATGTATTTTCTTAAGGGTCAGTTCCCTCCTTTTTAAACTGAGATTCACAATAGCTTCTTCCTCATAATGCTACTCTTAGGAGTAAAGGAGATAATGAACATAAAGCACAGAGCACAGTCCCTGGCACATGTTCATGCTCATTAGATATTAGATATCATTATCATCATTCCATGCATTAATCTATTATATGAAAAGAAATAGATGCTTACAGAATTCTATTGTCCTAAATTGCTAAGAAGAAGGAATGCACAGATACAATGTTTTCCTTTTTCTTTTCAATTAACACTACTTGACAAAATTGAAATATTGATGTTACTCTAACCATATGTTAACTTATATGCCTCAAAAGAGCACAGAGACTCAGATGTTAAAAAAGATCAACAGTTGACTGACAGCAACAAGCTGCCTAATGAGCTTGTGGCCCTGGTGACAACATGGCAGGGTACCATTGATGAACATCTGGAGCATTATGAAAGAGAGCTGGAAAAGGCTTATTTTTATTTCTAAGATCAAAAAAGCCTGAAGCTGAATCTCATTTGTTAGCCTTTGATTCATTCTTGGTAGTGAGCTGTCAGCAATGGGCTACATCCCAGGAAAGAAAACATGCAGAGAGAACAGAGAGATAAAGGAAAGACATATCTAACAGGACATTATCTTTAGTGTCAACATGCTCAGAAGTGAGGAATTATGGTACAGCTGAGCACAGATGCTCTGGAGTCAGACAGACCTGGGTTAGAATCCTGCCTCCAGTGCACATTATGGTGTGACCCAGGCCACGTTTAGCTTCTCTACACTTACATTATGTCATTTATTATAATGGGGAGGCTGCTTACATTTGGGGGTGGTTGAGAAGATAATTCGTGTGAAATGCTTAACACTGTCATTGGCAAAAGCAAGCATTCGATATGTTTAGTTGTCATTGTGACCATCGCTCTGGTCATCATCATCCTCATCATCATAACTGATTTCTGTAGAAATTGCAAGAATAGAAAGCAGGCAAAATGGAATTTGTTGTTCAGCGAAGATTCCTACTGAGTAACAACTTAAGAGAATCAGTAGACATTGTCTGATTATTCACATACGGGCATTGATATAATCTGTATATATATCTTCCAAAAGAAAAAGAAAAAAGAAAACTGGGTGATGTCAGCATGGGCTCCTATCATATTCTGGTTCTTTTCCCCAAGACAAATATGGATAGATAGATAGATACAGTTGATAATTATGAGAAAGTAAATACACAGTATATTATAAAGTAAATATTCTATATACATTGTTGATAATTATAAAAAAGTAAATATATAGTACACAGTAAAATATTGATGCATAAAATTTGAAACCCTCACCTTGGAAACAAGTTTTATATTACTCTCAACTATTAAAAAAAAATGCCCATAAGCTCAAAACATTGTTTGGTATGTTGGCAAATTCCACTAAACATTCTTATACTTCCAATGTAGTATTGAGGTTAGTTTTTGCAACAGAAAATAATACCTTGTGTAAAAAATATTTTTCAAATTGTATTCTGTATATGAATTCATTGATCTTCACCTTGAATCATTTCCACTGTCACACAGGGACTATAAGTAAATATCATGATTAATTAATCATATGTGTTTCTCATATTCTTAACATTTCACTTAGCATGGACAAATTTTTAATTTAAATTTTTAATTGAGCAAATAATTATTGCTCACCTATTAGGGACAGGAAATCAGAAAAAAAATAGTCTGTTAATGAAAAATTGAATATGGGAATAAAAAGGTAACACAAGTAGAAGAATGTAAGAAAGTGCTCAAAAACAACAACAAAAAAACCACAATGATGGGATATATCAAAGAGATATGAGAGGCAACTGAAAGAGCTCCCAATGACAAAAGCTTGAAAGAAAGTAAGCTGAAACACTGGGTACTGATCAAGCTTTATTAAAGGAAAAGTATCTGCTGGGCTGTGCTCAAAGTGGAGAGCAGCACCAGGTGTGGGGGTGAGAGAGCTTATAGGAACTGTAGGGCCCAAGGGCTGGCTGATACAATCAAGGAGGGGCAGAAGTTATGCAACCAGGGTGGAGAACTGCGCCCTTGTGGAAGCAAAAGGGTTTCTGTTTTTCGGAAATCATGCGGTTTCTCAGTTGGGAAGTGAGGAGGGGTTGGGGCCATTTTGTGCTTGGCCTCGCCTAAAATGGAGCCGGTTATGTTCAGAATCTATCAAAGCTCAAACATAAAATAAAGTAGTATTGGATTATAACCCAAAGGATAAAATAAAAATCCATGAATCCATACTGATATATATAAATGATTGAAAAAATTATTAAATGGGGGAGAATACACAAATCTCCCATGCAGAATTCCAAATAATTTATAAAGATACTTCACTCTCATGGAGACAGAGCAAAACTATCCACTGCTTAAGTGTGGGCTTCACTTAGTGACTTTCTTCCAAAGAGTACAGTACAGAAAGCAAGAAAAGGAGTAATCTTACAGAGGAGAAGCCTGACAAACACTACCTCCACTGGGAGATCAAAATCAGCATCAATATGCCATGATAATATGTATCCTTGATATGCTGTGACCAAAATGGTACTTTACCTCTGTGATCTTCCTTTTCATAACCCCATATCAGACAAATCCCAGTTGAGGGGCATTCTACAAAATACGTGACCAGTGCTCCTCAAAACAGTCAAGGTCATCAAAAACAAGGAAAGTTGAAAAATTGTCACATCCAAGAGGAGCAAAGGAGACATGACAACAACCTAATGTGGTGTCCTGGATGGGATTCTGGAACAGAACAAGCACATTCGGTCAAAATTAATGAAATCTGAATAAGTTGTAGACTTTAGTTAATAACAATGTATAAACATTAGTTCACTAATTGCTACAAGTCTACTGTACTTACATATGATAATAATAGTAGGACAATCGTGGGGTGGGGTATATGGAAACTTTCTTTACTGGCTTTTCTGTTTCTCCCTAAATCTCAAACAGTTCTAAAATAAAAAGTTTATTTTAAAAAAAGCAATATAAATGCTAAATATATGTAATGAGCATTAAGTGCTAAATTCAGAGGAAGAATGGAGTCTTTTCAGCTGTCAGTCTTGGCAAAGGTTACTTGGAGGTGGTGAGGATGGAGCTCAATATTGAAACATAAAAACTAAGCACTTCACGGGAATTTTTATGTAACTAGGCAAACTCTTGTAACATCAGAAGGCCTTCAAGTCAAGAAGGTCCACTTTTTCATAGCAGCGTATCCAGTATGAGCAAGGAATACCCAAGTTGTCACCTTTCTGTCCCAGCTGTGTTTAAGACATCCTTATAAAAACCTAAAAAATAGCAAATGACCTCACATGGCATTACTATAAATTAAATAAATCTAGCAACCTAAAACATATGTGTTTATTATTGTGGGCAAAGAATACTTGAACAACTCGGACTGCATCCAGAAAGATTTTGAAATTTGCTCTCTCTCCTCTGACTGAGTCTTAAGAAAATTTAGCAACAATAACATATAATTTGCTTGTTGATAGCATCTCAAAAATATATTCCTTTATTCAAAAGACATTTGTTGAGCATCCACTATATGCCGGACAGAATTTTTTAGACACAGAGAATACAATAATCACTAAAGAATAAGAGCCTCTCATAAGCTAATGTTCCAGAGTTCTTGGCAAGGTGTTGCAGTAAGGACATAGTGAGACATGGGTGAGCATACCAGATTCTTTTTGGTTTATAGTTAGTTTTCATCTGATTGTCTAAAACAATATGCTAGTGTATGTTCTATTAATAAAATTAAGCACCATTCTATTCCTTCACATTGAGCTCTCCAGCATCACATTCTAGCTATAACTCTAATGCTATGATAATTTGAAAACCCAATGTCAAAGAGGGGAGAAATTTATATAAAATATAAGCTACTTGGTGTTGGATTTAAAAACACCTAAATTTTACCTCACTCAGTAGAGTAGCCCTGCTATATTGAAAAAAAGACAGGAAGATATGTTGTCACTTTCTAATAGCATAACTTTACCAGTTCAGTATTGCTGCCCAAAGTCACCAGACTATTTTTCTCTACATGACCCATGAATTTGCAATATAGTTGGTAGATAGCAACTCCTATAAATATAGAGAATAGAAAGCAGAGGTAGGCCTAGAGGAGGCACATTGCATCTGAATTACATAATTCCAGTGGATAAAGTGCTAAGGTAGGGCACAAAGATATTAAGAATCTCGATAGCATTAAATATTAAGAATTGTAATTTTTGCTGCCTCCTATCAGGTCAGTGTTAGGATCAGGCATCCAAGATAAGGGAAGATCTAACCTTAGTTCAACAGAGCTATCCTAGATTAGTGTCTCTTAGACCTGGGAATTGGAAAGGGCTTGTAGATAATGACTTGCCTTATAGTTAGTAACCTAAGAAGGAGACTTGATCTGTATGTACAGCAAGTAAAATGAAAAATTCATGAGCCCTATCTGTGGCAAACATCAAGTGTGGAGATATCTCTTCAAGAAAGAACAAAAAATTGAAAAGATCAACAATATGGGTGTTACAGAAATAAAATTATTAAATAAGAGAAAGATAAAAATGAGTCTAAATAATCAGAAGAGGAAGGAAAGAGCATAACTACTACAAAAAACAAGAAACTTTCTTTTCATAAAATGGTTTGGCAATCACAATAAAATGCAGATGTACGCCGTCTGTTGAAAAAGAGTAAAAAAGAATGAGGAGAGAACGAGCAGAATCAAAGGTGCAGACTAAAATGAAACCACAGGATGTAATTCGAAGTTGGGAAACTAATGAAAATAAACTTCATTTACAAATAGAAGGATTGCAAGAAACGAGTCATGGCAATGATAGTAAAGATAGAACTGTTAATAGAAAAATAAGTTACTGCTGTGAAGGATAAACATTAGAAGGCCTCTTAAAAATGCAGAGAAAAAGTACAAGGAAATAAAATGAATAGAGAAGATAAAAGATGAGAACAGAGAGAAAACCTAACACTGAAAGAGAAATAAAAATAGAAAATGAAGCAACTATCAAAGACAAAATGAGATAAATTTTTTAAGTTGTGTAGATCATATTGGATTCACAATATTCTGAGAAAAATAATGGATAAAGTTCTATAACTTGACCTGTAATGTCCATTTTTACTGATAATGCTGAAGAAAAAAATTATTAGTATTTCATTTAAATTTATTTTTTAAATGTCCAGTTGAATCCAGACCTCTTTTTGGTGCACTAAATGCTAAATGATAGTGGAACAATGTCTCATTTTTTTGAAAAAATTGTAACAAAAAAGTATGAATTAGAAAAGTTTATCATATCTGAATGTGGCAAAAAGGTACCTCAGTTGGGAAAAGTTCTGAGAATTCAAAAATGTTGAGGTTTCACTTAAACCTAGTTCATTATAAAACATAATT
The DNA here is from genome assembly GCF_000696425.1 of Galeopterus variegatus. Classification (NCBI taxonomy): domain Eukaryota; kingdom Metazoa; phylum Chordata; class Mammalia; order Dermoptera; family Cynocephalidae; genus Galeopterus; species Galeopterus variegatus. The sequence continues at coordinate 48,558 of NW_007731880.1, forward strand.
TATTTATGATTACTTAAGGAGAAGAAGAATGTCATTGAAAGCACAGTTATCTAATGGAAATCATAATTATTTGATAAAAATATTTTTGTTCTAAACTTTATTATATTAATAAAATCAGAAAAAAAATGAGCAGTAACCATTTAAAAGCATGCTAAGTTTCTCATTTTGAATACAAGAGAGACTAAAATGTCGCCATTTCATTCTTTATTAATAAAAATGTAAATACATTTACTTTTGGAAATCATGAGGGGGTTTGAAANCTTTTTGGTTTATAGTTAGTTTTCATCTGATTGTCTAAAACAATATGCTAGTGTATGTTCTATTAATAAAATTAAGCACCATTCTATTCCTTCACATTGAGCTCTCCAGCATCACATAGTCTTTATCTCTCTCTCTCTCTCTCTCTCTCTCTCTGTATGTATGCATGCGTGTATATAATCTACGCGCACATGCACGCACGCACGCACACACACACACACACACACTCACACATGCACATGTATATACACAGATTTTGTAAGCTGCTTGGCTAGAGAAGATGATAAGTTGTTTTGTTCTTTTTTTTTTTTTAAATTATGCCTGGCTTTACATCTCTACATAGTTTAATCATGTGGGGCTAGGGATCAAAACAGATAGCATTTCTCTTTGTTTTCCTGTGTTTGTACAGCTGCTGCCACTGTCTTGTCAGGGGTTTTTCCTGGAGGAAGCTGCTGATATCCTTAATGCCAGCCGATGGCCTTCTGGTATTAAGTAAGATGAAAACAAAATTACTTTTTCCTGCTGCTGTTGCTATAGTGACTGTTGTATCTACCATTCCCACCTCTCACCTATTAGGTGGTTTAGAGGTTTTCCTGGAGCCCAAGTTTAGTCCTCCTGGTGGCATATTTCACATTTCAAACTGATGCTTCAATCATCAGTAAACTTTTCAGTGTTTACAAGGCAAATGATCTTTCTTATCCTCACTTTCAAAGAAGCAAGGTTTTAGACTCAGCATCAGTCGTCAAAATATCAGAGTTTAATTTCAATACGGTTAATCTCTATTCAATCTAGAGGTCTATAAAGATGCTAAAGCCATGGATATGATATGAATAGCTTTGGCTAACAAAACCTAAAGAAATAACTGGCAAGTTTCACATTTTATAGGCTGTTCTCTTCACAAGTTTTCTTTGTGTTTACCACCTGCAAATATATAACTACAAATGAAAAAAAAAATCCCAGTGTATTATGACAGGTACTGACAGTAAGAAAAAGCATGAGTTCACAGCAGTTAGAATCAATAAGTCTTGAAAAATGAACATTCATCAACAGAAACAAATGATGAAGATGACTTTTTGCTACCTATTCCTTGAAAAGTCTTCCTCACCTTACTAGTAAAATACCAACGATTGCACAGAAAAACACAAATTCTAGCTATAACTCTAATGCTATGATAATTTGAAAACCCAATGTCAAAGAGGGGAGAAATTTATATAAAATATAAGCTACTTGGTGTTGGATTTAAAAACACCTAAATTTTACCTCACTCAGTAGAGTAGCCCTGCTATATTGAAAAAAAGACAGGAAGATATGTTGTCACTTTCTAATAGCATAACTTTACCAGTTCAGTATTGCTGCCCAAAGTCACCAGACTATTTTTCTCTACATGACCCATGAATTTGCAATATAGTTGGTAGATAGCAACTCCTATAAATATAGAGAATAGAAAGCAGAGGTAGGCCTAGAGGAGGCACATTGCATCTGAATTACATAATTCCAGTGGATAAAGTGCTAAGGTAGGGCACAAAGATATTAAGAATCTCGATAGCATTAAATATTAAGAATTGTAATTTTTGCTGCCTCCTATCAGGTCAGTGTTAGGATCAGGCATCCAAGATAAGGGAAGATCTAACCTTAGTTCAACAGAGCTATCCTAGATTAGTGTCTCTTAGACCTGGGAATTGGAAAGGGCTTGTAGATAATGACTTGCCTTATAGTTAGTAACCTAAGAAGGAGACTTGATCTGTATGTACAGCAAGTAAAATGAAAAATTCATGAGCCCTATCTGTGGCAAACATCAAGTGTGGAGATATCTCTTCAAGAAAGAACAAAAAATTGAAAAGATCAACAATATGGGTGTTACAGAAATAAAATTATTAAATAAGAGAAAGATAAAAATGAGTCTAAATAATCAGAAGAGGAAGGAAAGAGCATAACTACTACAAAAAACAAGAAACTTTCTTTTCATAAAATGGTTTGGCAATCACAATAAAATGCAGATGTACGCCGTCTGTTGAAAAAGAGTAAAAAAGAATGAGGAGAGAACGAGCAGAATCAAAGGTGCAGACTAAAATGAAACCACAGGATGTAATTCGAAGTTGGGAAACTAATGAAAATAAACTTCATTTACAAATAGAAGGATTGCAAGAAACGAGTCATGGCAATGATAGTAAAGATAGAACTGTTAATAGAAAAATAAGTTACTGCTGTGAAGGATAAACATTAGAAGGCCTCTTAAAAATGCAGAGAAAAAGTACAAGGAAATAAAATGAATAGAGAAGATAAAAGATGAGAACAGAGAGAAAACCTAACACTGAAAGAGAAATAAAAATAGAAAATGAAGCAACTATCAAAGACAAAATGAGATAAATTTTTTAAGTTGTGTAGATCATATTGGATTCACAATATTCTGAGAAAAATAATGGATAAAGTTCTATAACTTGACCTGTAATGTCCATTTTTACTGATAATGCTGAAGAAAAAAATTATTAGTATTTCATTTAAATTTATTTTTTAAATGTCCAGTTGACTCCAGACCTCTTTTTGGTGCACTATATGCTAAATGATAGTGGAACAATGTCTCATTTTTTTGAAAAAATTGTTACAAAAAAGTATAAATTAGAAAAGTTTATCATATCTGAATGTGGCAAAAAGGTACCTCAGTTGGGAAAAGTTCTGAGAATTCAAAAATGTTGAGCTTTCACTTAAACCTAGTTCATTATAAAACATAATTTAGTTATGATTACTTAAGGAGAAGAAGAATGTCATTGAAAGCACAGTTATCTAATGGAAATCATAATTATTTGATAAAAATATTTTTCTTCTAAACTTTATTATATTAATAAAATCAGAAAAAAAAATGAGCAGTAACCATTTAAAAGCATGCTAAGTTTCTCATTTTGAATACAAGAGAGACTAAAATGTCGCCATTCCATTCTTTATTAATAAAAATGTAAATACATTTACTTTTGGAAATCATGAGGGGGTTTGAAAAAGAGCAAAAAGATAGATGATAGACAAATAAGGTCTTAGATATAACTATATGTATATGTATGTATCATATTGTAACAAAATTAAGGCAAAGAAAATGTATTCTGTAANAAAAAAAATTATTTTGTTTCCACTTAATTATATTTTTTTCATTAGATATGTAGAAAAGAAATAATTGTATAGTCTAGAGGAACTGCTCTAAGGAGGGGCTAGAAGAGGTAAAAATTGCCTGGAGGAACAGAAAGACATATAGCAGAGGAGAGTTTCTAATAAATAATAGGATAGCTGCCATCTCCCTTGATCAACAAAACATTGCTAGCTATAAAAACATGGTAGTTTCCTAGAGGGTCTAGATATTACTTGATTTTTAAGATCAGACAGAGACACCATGATGTCACACAAAATAGAAGAGTAGATATTCCTGTAAAGTTTGACTTCTGCTACAATTATTCAAANTATATGTATATGTATGTATCATATTGTAACAAAATTAAGGCAAAGAAAATGTATTCTGTAATAAAGAGGACAGAAGAAAGGAATCAATATGAAGGTTGAAAAACAATTCGCACATAATATGACAAAATAATATCAGGCATACCAACTGTGACAATAAATATAAAATGCATTAAATTAATATTAAAAATGAAGGATTCTCAAATTATTAAAAATTGTTTATATACACAGTATATCTTTTGATTTTTTCCTTACATATTTTAAATGGTTAAAAAATTCAAAAGAGTAATACTTTATAACATGTGAAAATTCTATGACACTACCTACATAATATCCTAAATTTTGTCTTTTGACCTTCAACGCCTCAGATATTTACTATCTGACCCTTTATAAAAAGTGTCTGCTTAACCTGGATCTAGACTATGTGAGATGTCCTTCAGTCATGTGTGCAATACATATGCCATTGTCCATCTACAGAAAAATGTACATTTAGCAAAGAGATATATTAGCCCTATGAAATTTCTGGGAACTGTTTTCTTGTACTTCAGTTTAAAAGAGCTAGAACAACTACAAAACAAAAGTAAAAATCAAAAAACTAGTAGTATGTTGGATTGACTGATGCTTAAAGTACAAACCAGTTTCATTCTCTAAAGACTCTTCACATAATTAATGGAAATTTCCACACAAAAGTAACCTGTTTTGAATAAATGATATAAATGTGTGTTTCAACTTTTAAAAAATTCACTAGTTTCGTGGAGATAAGTCATATAGGAAGAGAACAATGCTTGAGATTTACGCAGTTCAATTTGTAATGGCTGCATTTTTAAAATGTGCATTATTTATTCATTCAAATATTCAGCTACCAATTGTTGAATATCAGGCACCAGGGATATACTGTCAAAGATCTGGTCTCTGACTTGAAATCATTTGCTGTGTGTTTTTCTCACTGTTGACATGCTGCACATTATGTGAGTTGCTGCACACAATAAACTGAGTCCTCCATGAAATGTGAATATTATTTATACACTACTTTACATATTAGTTCAGCCTAAGTAAAGATCACAATTAAAACTTCCTGAGGTGATTGAATGGTAGAAAAGAAACAACTGATCCAAGGGCAGAGGAAGGAGATTTGCTCTAAGGCAAAGCATGAGGATTTTAGCCAAGAGGTAAGATAGGTTGAAAATTGATCACTAGTCAGCCAGGTTATGGAATTAAGCAGCTTTCTATGATTTTTTAATTGAACAGGGTATAAATTATTCAGATAGGACTGTTGAGGTTATAGCTTGTAAAAGGAGAAAAAATGCAAACTGCTATACTTGATTCAACTACACAACAACAAATGAGCTAAGGGAATCAAGAAAGCAAGCAATTTACATCAATGCATTTGATCAGGAGATCAGGACTGTTCTAAGTGCTCTTTAATACACACAGCAGTTTAAAACATATTTGGCATGGCAAAAAAAAAAAAAACACTCAAGCACACATATTAATTAACTATAGAAAAAACTGGTATAGCCAAAATAAAAATCAAAAGAGACCAACCATTACAGAGATTCTTGTGCAATTTGGGACTGGGTTGAATTTGGGAGGGG